>NC_092087.1:118082152-118117675 GCF_045679555.1 Salvelinus alpinus | reverse complement strand
GCTAACTTCAGTTGGGTGGGTTTGGGTTAGGGTCCTCACCTAACCCTAACCCTAACCCTAACCCGCATAACGCCAACGTCTAGCAACCCTAACCTTAACCCTAACCCTAACCTTAACCTTAACCCTAACCTTAACCCTAACCTTAACATTAACCCTAACCTTAACCTTAACCCTAACCCTAACCTTAACCCTAACCTTAACCCTAACCCTAACCCTAACCCTAACCCTAACCCTAACCTTAACCCTAACCTTAACCCTAACCCTAACCCTAACCCTAACCCTAACCCTAACCTTAACCTTAACCCTAACCCTAACCCTAACCCTAACCTTAACCTTAACCCTAACCTTAACCTTAACCCTAACCTTAACCCTAACCCTAACCTTAACCCGAGGGGCGGGGGGGTATGCCTTATGATTAACGAGACGTGGTGTGATCATCATAACAACACACAGGAACTCAAGTCATTCTGTTCACCTGATCTAGAACTCCTCACAATCAAATGTCGACCGCATTATCTACCAAGGGAATTCTCTTCAATCATAATCACAGCCGTATATATTCCCCCCCAAGCAGACACATCGATGGCCCTGAACGAACTTTATCTGACTCTTTGTAAACTGGAAACCACACACCCTGAGGCTGCATTCATCGTAGCTGGGGATTTTAACAAGGCTAATCTAAAAACAAAACTCCCTAAATTCTATCAGCATATCGATTGTGCTACCAGGGCTGGAAAAACCCTAGATCATTGTTATACTAATTTCCGCGACGCATATAAGGCCCTCCCCCGCCCCCCTTTCGGAAAAGCTGACCACGACTCCATTTTGTTGATTCCAGCCTACAAACAGAAACTAAAACAACAAGCTCCCGCGCTCAGGTCTGTTCAACGCTGGTCCGACCAATCTGAATCCACGCTTCAAGACTGCTTCGATCACGCGGATTGGAATATGTTCCGCATTGCGTCCAACAACAATATTGACGAATATGCTGATTCGGTGAGCGAGTTCATTAGGAAGTGCATTGACGATGTCGTACCCACAGCAACGATTAAAACATTCCCAAACCAGAAACCGTGGATTGACGGCAGCATTCGCGTGAAACTGAAAGCGCGAACCACTGCTTTTAACCAGGGCAAGGTGACCGGAAGCATGACCGAATACAAACAGTGTAGCTATTCTCTCCGCAAGGCAATCAAACAGGCTAAGTCCCAGTACAGAGACAAAATTGAGTCGCAATTCAACAGCTCAGACACAAGAGGTATGTGGCAGGGTCTACAGTCAATCACGGATTACAAAAAGAAAACCAGCCCCGTCGCGGACCAGGATGTCTTGCTCCCAGACAGGCTAAACAACTTTTTTGCCCGCTTTGAGGACAATACAGTGCCACTGACACGGCCCCCTACCAAAACCTGCGGGCTCTCCTTCACTGCAGCCGAGGTGAGTAAAACATTTAAACGTGTTAACCCTCGCAAGGCTGCAGGCCCAGACGGCATTCCCAGCCGCGTCCTCAGAGCATGCGCAGACCAGCTGGCTGGTGTGTTTACGGACATATTCAATCAATCCTTATCCCAGTCTGCTGTTCCCACATGCTTCAAGAGGGCCACCATTGTTCCTGTTCCCAAGAAAGCTAAGGTAACTGAGCTAAACGACTACCGCCCCGTAGCACTCACTTCCGTCATCATGAAGTGCTTTGAGAGACTAGTCAAGGACCATATCACCTCCACCCTACCGGACACCCTAGACCCACTCCAATTTGCTTACCGACCCAATAGGTCCACAGACGACGCAATCGCAACCACACTGCACACTGCCCTAACCCATCTGGACAAGAGGAATACCCATGTGAGAATGCTGTTCATCGATTACAGCTCAGCATTTAACACCATAGTACCCTCCAAACTCGTCATCAAGCTCGAGACCCTGGGTCTCGACCCCGCCCTGTGCAACTGGGTCCTGGACTTCCTGACGGGCCGCCCCCAGGTGGTGAGGGTAGGTAACAACATCTCCACCCCGCTGATCCTCAACACTGGGGCCCCACAAGGGTGCGTTCTGAGCCCTCTCCTGTACTCCCTGTTCACCCACGACTACGTGGCCATGCACGCCTCCAACTCAATCATCAAGTTTGCGGATGACACTACAGTGGTAGGCTTGATTACCAACAACGACGAGACGGCCTACAGGGAGGAGGTGAGGGCCCTCGGAGTGTGGTGTCAGGAAAATAACCTCACACTCAACGTCAACAAAACAAAGGAGATGATTGTGGACTTCAGGAAACAGCAGAGGGAGCACCCCCCTATCCACATCGACGGGTCAGTAGTGGAGAAGGTGGAAAGTTTTAAGTTCCTCGGTGTACACATCACGGACAAACTGAATTGGTCCACCCACACAGACAGCGTTGTGAAGAAGGCGCAGCAGCGCCTCTTCAACCTCAGGAGGCTGAAGAAATTCGGCTTGTCACCAAAAGCACTCACAAACTTCTACAGATGCACAATCGAGAGCATCCTGTCGGGCTGTATCACCGCCTGGTACGGCAACTGCTCCGCCCACAACCGTAAGGCTCTCCAGAGGGTAGTGAGGTCTGCAGAACGCACCACCGGGGGCAAACTACCTGCCCTCCAGGACACCTACACCACCCGATGTCACAGGAAGGCCATAAAGATCATCAAGGACAACAACCACCCAAGCCACTGCCTGTTCACCCCGCTATCATCCAGAAGGCGAGGTCAGTACAGGTGCATCAAAGCAGGGACCGAGAGACTGAAAAACAGCTTCTATCTCAAGGCCATCAGACTGTTAAACAGCCACCACTAACATTTAGCGGCCGCTGCCAACATACTGACTCAACTCCAGCCACTTTAAAAATGGGAATTGATGGAAATTATGTAAAAATGTACCACTAGCCACTTTAAACAATGACACTTAATATAATGTTTACATACCCTACATTACCCATCTCATATGTATATACTGTACTCTATATCATCTACTGCATCTTGCCATCTTTATGTAATACATGTACCACTAGCCACTTTAAACTATGCCACTTTATGTTTACATACCCTACAGTACTCATCTCATATGTATATACCGTACTCTATACCATCTACTGCATCTTGCCATGCCGTTCTGTACCACCACTCATTCATATATCTTTATGTACATATTCTTTATCCCTTTACACTTGTGTGTGTGTATAAGGTAGTAGTTGTGGAATTGTTAGCTTAGATTACTTGTTGGTTATTACTGCATTGTCGGAACTAGAAGCACAAGCATTTCGCTACACTCGCATTAACATCTGCTAACCATGTGTATGTGACTAATAAAACTTGATTTGATTTGATTTGAACCCTAACCCTAATAACAGATTAGGTCTATAACAGTATTAGGTTTATAACAGTATTAGGTCTATAACAGCATTAGGTCTATAACAGCATTAGGTCTATAACAGTATCAGGTCTATAACAGCATTAGGTCTATAACAGTATCAGGTCTATAACAGTATTAGGTCTATAACAGTATCAGGTCTATAACAGCATTAGGTCTATAACAGTATTAGGTCTATAACAGCATTAGGTCTATAACAGCATTAGGTCTATAACAGCATTAGGTCTATAACAGCATTAGGTCTATAACAGTATTAGGTCTATAACAGTATTAGGTCTATAACAGTATTAGGTTTATAACAGTATTAGGTCTATAACAGCATTAGGTCTATAACAGTATTAGGTCTATAACAGCATTAGGTCTATAACAGTATCAGGTTTATAACAGTATTAGGTCTATAACAGTATTAGGTCTATAACAGTATTAGGTCTATAACAGTATTAGGTCTATAACAGTATCAGGTTTATAACAGTATTAGGTCTATAACAGTATTAGGTTTATAACAGTATTAGGTCTATAACAGTATTAGGTCTATAACAGTATTAGGTCTATAACAGTATTAGGTCTATAACAGCATTAGGTCTATAACAGCATTAGGTCTATAACAGTATCAGGTTTATAACAGTATTAGGTCTATAACAGTATTAGGTCTATAACAGCATTAGGTCTATATTAGGTCTATAACAGTATTAGGTCTATAACAGAATTAGGTCTATAACAGTATTAGGTCTATAACAGTATTAGGTCTATAACAGTATTAGGTCTATAACAGTATTAGGTCTATAACAGCATTAGGTCTATAACAGCATTAGGTCTATAACAGTATTAGGTCTATAACAGCATTAGGTCTATAACAGTATCAGGTTTATAACAGTATTAGGTCTATAACAGTATTAGGTCTATAACAGTATTAGGTCTATAACAGTATTAGGTCTATAACAGTATCAGGTTTATAACAGTATTAGGTCTATAACAGTATTAGGTTTATAACAGTATTAGGTCTATAACAGTATTAGGTCTATAACAGTATTAGGTCTATAACAGTATTAGGTCTATAACAGCATTAGGTCTATAACAGCATTAGGTCTATAACAGTATCAGGTTTATAACAGTATTAGGTCTATAACAGTATTAGGTCTATAACAGCATTAGGTCTATATTAGGTCTATAACAGTATTAGGTCTATAACAGAATTAGGTCTATAACAGTATTAGGTCTATAACAGTATTAGGTCTATAACAGTATTAGGTCTATAACAGTATTAGGTCTATAACAGCATTAGGTCTATAACAGTATTAGGTCTATAACAGTATTAGGTCTATAACAGCATTAGGTCTATAACAGCATTAGGTCTATAACAGTATTAGGTCTATAACAGTATTAGGTCTATAACAGCATTAGGTCTATAACAGTATTAGGTTTATAACAGTATTAGGTCTATAACAGCATTAGGTCTATAACAACATTAGGTCTATAACAGTATTAGGTCTATAACAGTATTAGGTCTATAACAACATTAGGTCTATAACAGCATTAGGTCTATAACAGCATTAGGTCTATATTAGGTTTATAACAGTATTAGGTCTATAACAGCATTAGGTCTATAACAACATTAGGTCTATAACAGTATTAGGTCTATAACAGTATTAGGTCTATAACAACATTAGGTCTATAACAGCATTAGGTCTATAACAGCATTAGGTCTATAGTAGGTCTATAACAGCATTAGGTCTATATTAGGTCTATAACAGTATTAGGTCTATAACAGAATTAGGTCTATAACAGTATTAGGTCTATAACAGTATTAGGTCTATAACAGCATTAGTTCTATATTAGGTCTATAACAGTATTAGGTCTATAACAGAATTAGGTCTATAACAGTATTAGGTCTATAACAGTATCAGGTCTATAACAGCATTAGGTCTATAACAGTATTAGGTCTATAACAGCATTAGGTCTATATTAGGTCTATAACAGTATTAGGTCTATAACAAAATTAGGTCTATAACAGTATTAGGTCTATAACAGTATTAGGTCTATAACAGTATTAGGTCTATAACAGTATTAGGTCTATAACAGCATTAGGTCTATAACAGTATTAGGTCTATAACAGTATTAGGTCTATAACAGTATTAGGTCTATAACAGTATTAGGTCTATAACAGTATTAGGTCTATAACAGTATTAGGTCTATAACAGTATCAGGTTTATAACAGTATTAGGTCTATAACAGTATTAGGTTTATAACAGTATTAGGTCTATAACAGTATTAGGTCTATAACAGTATTAGGTCTATAACAGTATTAGGTCTATAACAGCATTAGGTCTATAACAGCATTAGGTCTATAACAGTATCAGGTTTATAACAGTATTAGGTCTATAACAGTATTAGGTCTATAACAGCATTAGGTCTATATTAGGTCTATAACAGTATTAGGTCTATAACAGAATTAGGTCTATAACAGTATTAGGTCTATAACAGTATTAGGTCTATAACAGTATTAGGTCTATAACAGTATTAGGTCTATAACAGTATTAGGTCTATAACAGTATTAGGTCTATAACAGTATTAGGTCTATAACAGCATTAGGTCTATAACAGCATTAGGTCTATAACAGTATTAGGTCTATAACAGTATTAGGTCTATAACAGCATTAGGTCTATAACAGTATTAGGTTTATAACAGTATTAGGTCTATAACAGCATTAGGTCTATAACAACATTAGGTCTATAACAGTATTAGGTCTATAACAGTATTAGGTCTATAACAACATTAGGTCTATAACAGCATTAGGTCTATAACAGCATTAGGTCTATATTAGGTTTATAACAGTATTAGGTCTATAACAGCATTAGGTCTATAACAACATTAGGTCTATAACAGTATTAGGTCTATAACAGTATTAGGTCTATAACAACATTAGGTCTATAACAGCATTAGGTCTATAACAGCATTAGGTCTATAGTAGGTCTATAACAGCATTAGGTCTATATTAGGTCTATAACAGTATTAGGTCTATAACAGAATTAGGTCTATAACAGTATTAGGTCTATAACAGTATTAGGTCTATAACAGCATTAGTTCTATATTAGGTCTATAACAGTATTAGGTCTATAACAGAATTAGGTCTATAACAGTATTAGGTCTATAACAGTATCAGGTCTATAACAGCATTAGGTCCATAACAGTATTAGGTCTATAACAGCATTAGGTCTATATTAGGTCTATAACAGTATTAGGTCTATAACAAAATTAGGTCTATAACAGTATTAGGTCTATAACAGTATTAGGTCTATAACAGTATTAGGTCTATAACAGCATTAGGTCTATAACAGTATTAGGTCTATAACAGTATTAGGTCTATAACAGTATCAGGTCTATAACAGTATTAGGTCTATAACAGTATCAGGTTTATAACAGTATTAGGTCTATAACAGTATTAGGTCTATAACAGTATCAGGTCTATAACAGTATTAGGTCTATAACAGTATTAGGTCTATAACAGTATTAGGTCTATAACATCATTAGGTCTATAACAGCATTAGGTCTATATTAGGTCTATAACAGTATTAGGTCTATAACAGCATTAGGTCTATAACAGTATTAGGTCTATATTAGGTCTATAACAGTATTAGGTCTATAACAGCATTAGGTCTATAACAGTATTAGGTCTATAACAATATTAGGTCTATAACAGCATTAGGTCTATAACAGTATTAGGTCTATAACAACATTAGGTCTATATTAGGTCTATAACAGCATTAGGTCTATAACAGCATTAGGTCTATAACAGTATTAGGTCTATAACAGCATTAGGTCTATAACAGCATTAGGTCTATAACACATTAGGTCTATAACAGTATCAGGTCTATAACAGTATCAGGTTTATAACAGTATTAGGTCTATAACAATATTAGGTCTATAACAGCATTAGGTCTATAACAGTATTAGGTCTATAACAGTATTAGGTCTATAACAGCATTAGGTCTATAACAGTATTAGGTCTATAACAGTATTAGGTCTATAACAGCATTAGGTCTATAACAGCATTAGGTCTATAACAACATTAGGTCTATAACAATATTAGGTCTATAACAGCATTAGGTCTATAACAGTATTAGGTCTATAACGGTATTAGGTCTATAACAGCATTAGGTCTATAACAGCATTAGGTCTATAACAGCATTAGGTCTATAACAGTATTAGGTCTATAACAGCATTAGGTCTATAACAACATTAGGTCTATAACAATATTAGGTCTATAACAGCATTAGGTCTATAACAGTATTAGGTCTAGAACAGCATTAGGTCTATAACAGTATTAGGTCTATAACAGTATTAGGTCTATAACAGCATTAGGTCTATAACAGCATTAGGTCTATAACAGCATTAGGTCTATAACAGCATTAGGTCTATAACAGTATTAGGTCTATAACAACATTAGGTCTATAACAGTATTAGGTCTATAACAGCATTAGGTCTATAACAGTATTAGGTCTATAACAGCATTAGGTCTATAACAGCATTAGGTCTATAACAGTATTAGGTCTATAACAGCATTAGGTCTATAACAGTATTAGGTCTATAACAATATTAGGTCTATAACAGCATTAGGTCTATAACAGTATTAGGTATATAACAGTATTAGGTCTATAACAGCATTAGGTCTATAACAGTATTAGGTTTATAACAGTATTAGGTCTATAACAGCATTAGGTCTATAACAGCATTAGGTCTATAACAGTATTAGGTCTATAACAATATTAGGTCTATAACAGCATTAGGTCTATAACAGTATTAGGTATATAACAGTATTAGGTCTATAACAGCATTAGGTCTATAACAGTATTAGGTCTATAACAACATTAGGTCTATAACAGTATTAGGTCTATAACAGTATTAGGTATATAACAGTATTAGGTCTATAACAGTATTAGGTATATAACAGTATTAGGTCTATAACAGCATTAGGTCTATAACAGCATTAGGTCTATAACAGCATTAGGTCTATAACAGTATTAGGTCTAGAACAGCATTAGGTCTATAACAGTATTAGGTCTATAACAGCATTAGGTCTATAACAGTATTAGGTCTATAACAGTATTAGGTCTATAACAGTATTAGGTATATAACAGTATTAGGTCTATAACAGCATTAGGTCTATAACAGCATTAGGTCTATAACAGTATTAGGTCTAGAACAGCATTAGGTCTATAACAGTATTAGGTCTATAACAGTATTAGGTCTATAACAGCATTAGGTCTATAACAGTATTAGGTCTATAACAGTATTAGGTCTATAACAGTATTAGGTCTATAACAGCATTAGGTCTATATTAGGTCTATAACAGCATTAGGTCTATATTAGGTCTATAACAGCATTAGGTCTATAACAGCATTAGGTCTATAACAGTATTAGATCTATAACAGCATTAGGTCTATATTAGGTCTATAACAGTATTAGGTCTATATTAGGTCTATAACAGTATTAGGTCTATATTAGGTCTATAACAGTATTAGGTCTATAACAGCATTAGGTCTATATTAGGTCTATAACAGATTAGGTCTATAACAGCAGTAGGTCTATAACAGTATTAGGTCTATAACAGTATTAGGTCTATAACAACATTAGGTCTATAACAGTATTAGGTCTATAACAACATTAGGTCTATAACAGTATTAGGTCTATAACAGTATCAGGTCTATAACAGCATTAGGTCTATAACAGCATTAGGTCTATATTAGGTCTATAACAGATTAGGTCTATAACAGCAGTAGGTCTATAACAGTATTAGGTCTATAACAGTATTAGGTCTATAACAACATTAGGTCTATAACAGTATTAGGTCTATAACAGTATTAGGTCTATAACAGCATTAGGTCTATATTAGGTCTATAACAGCATTAGGTCTATATTAGGTCTATAACAGTATTAGGTCTATAACAACATTAGGTCTATAACAGTATTAGGTCTATAACAGCATTAGGTCTATAACAGTATCAGGTCTATAACAGCATTAGGTCTATAACAGTATTAGGTCTATAACAACATTAGGTCTATAACAGCATTAGGTCTATAACAGCATTAGGTCTATATTAGGTCTATAACAGCATTAGGTCTATAACAGTATTAGGTCTATAACAGCATTAGGTCTATATTAGGTCTATAACAGTATTAGGTCTATAACAGCATTAGGTCTATATTAGGTCTATAACAGCATTAGGTCTATATTAGGTCTATAACAGTATTAGGTCTATAACAGCATTAGGTCTATAACAGCATTAGGTCTATAACAGCATTAGGTCTATAACAGTATTAGGTCTATAACAGCATTAGGTCTATATTCGGTCTATAACAGTATTAGGTCTATAACAGCATTAGGTCTATAACAGCATTAGGTCTTTATTAGGTCTATAACAGTATTAGTTCTATAACAGTATTAGGTCTATAACAGTATTAGGTCTATATTAGGTCTATAACAGTATTAGGTCTATATTAGGTCTATAACAGCATTAGGTCTATATTAGGTCTATAACAGTATTAGGTCTATAACAGTATTAGGTCTATAACAGTATTAGGTCTATATTAGGTCTATAACAGTATTAGGTCTATAACAGTATTAGGTCTATAACAACATTAGGTCTATAACAGTATTAGGTCTATAACAGCATTAGGTCTATAACAGAATTAGGTTTATAACAGTATTAGGTCTATAACAGCATTAGGTCTATAACAGTATTAGGTCTATAACAGTATTAGGTCTATAACAGTATTAGGTCTATAACAGTATTAGGTATATAACAGTATTAGGTCTATAACAGCATTAGGTCTATAACAGCATTAGGTCTATAACAGTATTAGGTATATAACAGTATTAGGTCTATAACAGCATTAGGTCTATAACAGTATTAGGTCTATAACAGTATTAGGTCTATAACAGTATTAGGTCTATAACAGCATTAGGTCTATATTAGGTCTATAACAGTATTAGGTCTATAACAGTATTAGGTCTATAACAGTATTAGGTCTATAACAGCATTAGGTCTATAACAGCATTAGGTCTATAACAGTATTAGGTATATAACAGTATTAGGTCTATAACAGCATTAGGTCTATAACAGCATTAGGTCTATAACAGCATTAGGTCTATAACAGTATTAGGTCTAGAACAGCATTAGGTCTATAACAGTATTAGGTCTATAACAGCATTAGGTCTATAACAGTATTAGGTCTATAACAGTATTAGGTCTATAACAGTATTAGGTATATAACAGTATTAGGTCTATAACAGCATTAGGTCTATAACAGCATTAGGTCTATAACAGTATTAGGTCTAGAACAGCATTAGGTCTATAACAGTATTAGGTCTATAACAGTATTAGGTCTATAACAGCATTAGGTCTATAACAGTATTAGGTCTATAACAGTATTAGGTCTATAACAGTATTAGGTCTATAACAGCATTAGGTCTATATTAGGTCTATAACAGCATTAGGTCTATATTAGGTCTATAACAGCATTAGGTCTATAACAGCATTAGGTCTATAACAGTATTAGATCTATAACAGCATTAGGTCTATATTAGGTCTATAACAGTATTAGGTCTATATTAGGTCTATAACAGTATTAGGTCTATATTAGGTCTATAACAGTATTAGGTCTATAACAGCATTAGGTCTATATTAGGTCTATAACAGATTAGGTCTATAACAGCAGTAGGTCTATAACAGTATTAGGTCTATAACAGTATTAGGTCTATAACAACATTAGGTCTATAACAGTATTAGGTCTATAACAACATTAGGTCTATAACAGTATTAGGTCTATAACAGTATCAGGTCTATAACAGCATTAGGTCTATAACAGCATTAGGTCTATATTAGGTCTATAACAGATTAGGTCTATAACAGCAGTAGGTCTATAACAGTATTAGGTCTATAACAGTATTAGGTCTATAACAACATTAGGTCTATAACAGTATTAGGTCTATAACAGTATTAGGTCTATAACAGCATTAGGTCTATATTAGGTCTATAACAGCATTAGGTCTATATTAGGTCTATAACAGTATTAGGTCTATAACAACATTAGGTCTATAACAGTATTAGGTCTATAACAGCATTAGGTCTATAACAGTATCAGGTCTATAACAGCATTAGGTCTATAACAGTATTAGGTCTATAACAACATTAGGTCTATAACAGCATTAGGTCTATAACAGCATTAGGTCTATATTAGGTCTATAACAGCATTAGGTCTATAACAGTATTAGGTCTATAACAGCATTAGGTCTATATTAGGTCTATAACAGTATTAGGTCTATAACAGCATTAGGTCTATATTAGGTCTATAACAGCATTAGGTCTATATTAGGTCTATAACAGTATTAGGTCTATAACAGCATTAGGTCTATAACAGCATTAGGTCTATAACAGCATTAGGTCTATAACAGTATTAGGTCTATAACAGCATTAGGTCTATATTCGGTCTATAACAGTATTAGGTCTATAACAGCATTAGGTCTATAACAGCATTAGGTCTTTATTAGGTCTATAACAGTATTAGTTCTATAACAGTATTAGGTCTATAACAGTATTAGGTCTATATTAGGTCTATAACAGTATTAGGTCTATATTAGGTCTATAACAGCATTAGGTCTATATTAGGTCTATAACAGTATTAGGTCTATAACAGTATTAGGTCTATAACAGTATTAGGTCTATATTAGGTCTATAACAGTATTAGGTCTATAACAGTATTAGGTCTATAACAACATTAGGTCTATAACAGTATTAGGTCTATAACAGCATTAGGTCTATAACAGAATTAGGTTTATAACAGTATTAGGTCTATAACAGCATTAGGTCTATAACAGTATTAGGTCTATAACAGTATTAGGTCTATAACAGTATTAGGTCTATAACAGTATTAGGTATATAACAGTATTAGGTCTATAACAGCATTAGGTCTATAACAGCATTAGGTCTATAACAGTATTAGGTATATAACAGTATTAGGTCTATAACAGCATTAGGTCTATAACAGTATTAGGTCTATAACAGTATTAGGTCTATAACAGTATTAGGTCTATAACAGCATTAGGTCTATATTAGGTCTATAACAGCATTAGGTCTATAACAGCATTAGGTCTATAACAGTATTAGGTCTATAACAGTATTAGGTCTATAACAGTATTAGGTCTATAACAGTATTAGGTCTATATTAGGTCTATAACAGCATTAGGTCTATAACAGCATTAGGTCTATAACAGTATTAGGTCTATAACAGTATTAGGTCTATAACAGTATTAGGTCTATAACAGTATTAGGTCTATAACAGTATTAGGTCTATAACAGCATTAGGTCTATAACAGCATTAGGTCTATAACAGCATTAGGTCTATAACAGTATTAGGTCTATAACAGTATTAGGTTTATAACAGTATTAGGTCTATAACAGTATTAGGTCTATAACAGTATTAGGTCTATAACAGTATTAGGTTAGGTCTATAACAGTATTAGGTCTATAACAGCATTAGGTCTATAACAGCATTAGGTCTATAACAGTATTAGGTCTATAACAGTATTAGGTCTATAACAGTATTAGGTCTATAACAGTATTAGGTCTATATTAGGTCTATAACAGCATTAGGTCTATAACAGTATTAGGTCTATAACAGTATTAGGTCTATAACAGTATTAGGTCTATAACAGTATTAGGTTTATAACAGCATTAGGTCTATAACAGTATTAGGTCTATAACAGCATTAGGTCTATAACAGTATTAGGTCTATATTAGGTCTATAACAGTATTAGGTCTATATTAGGTCTATAACAGTATTAGGTCTATATTAGGTCTATAACAGTATTAGGTCTATATTAGGTCTATAACAGTATTAGGTCTATATTAGGTCTATAACAGTATTAGGTCTATATTAGGTCTATAACAGTATTAGGTCTATAACAGTATTAGGTCTATAACAGTATTAGGTCTATAACAGCATTAGGTCTATCACAGTATTAGGTCTATAACAGCATTAGGTCTATAACAGTATTAGGTCTATAACAGTATTAGGTCTATAACAGTATCAGGTCTATAACAGTATTAGGTCTATAACAGCATTAGGTCTATAACAGCATTAGGTCTATAACAGTATTAGGTCTATAACAGTATCAGGTCTATAACAGTATTAGGTCTATAACAGCATTAGGTCTATAACAGTATTAGGTCTATAACAGTATTAGGTCTATAACAGCATTAGGTCTATAACAGCATTAGGTCTATAACAGTATTAGGTCTATAACAGTATTAGGTCTATAACAGCATTAGGTCTATAACAATATTAGGTCTATAACAGCATTAGGTCTATAACAGTATTAGGTCTATAACAGCATTAGGTCTAGAACAGTATTAGGTCTATAACAGTATTAGGTCTATATTAGGTCTATAACAGCATTACGTCTATAACAGTATTAGGTCTATAACAGTATTAGGTCTATATTAGGTCTATAACAGTATTAGGTCTATAACAGTATTAGGTCTATATTAGGTCTATAACAGCATTAGGTCTATCACAGTATTAGGTCTATAACAACATTAGGTCTAGAACAGTATTAGGTCTATAACAGTATTAGGTCTATATTAGGTCTATAACAGTATTAGGTCTATAACAGTATTAGGTCTATAACAGTATTAGGTCTATAACAGTATTAGGTCTATAACAGCATTAGGTCTATAACAGTATTAGGTCTATATTGGGTCTATAACAGTATTAGGTCTATAACAGCATTAGGTCTATAACAGCATTAGGTCTATAACAGCATTAGGTCTATAACAGTATTAGGTCTATAACAGTATTAGGTCTATATTAGGTCTATAACAGCATTAGGTCTATAACAGCATTAGGTCTATAACAGTATTAGGTCTATAACAGTATTAGGTTTATAACAGTATTAGGTCTATAACAGCATTAGGTCTATAACAGTATTAGGTCTATAACAGTATTAGGTCTATAACAGCATTAGGTCTATAACAGTATCAGGTCAATAACAGTATTAGGTCTATAACAGTATTAGGTCTATATTAGGTCTATAACAGTATTAGGTCTATAACAGTATTAGGTCTATAACAGTATTAGGTCTATAACAGTATCAGGTTTATAACAGTATTAGGTCTATAACAGTATTAGGTCTATATTAGGTCTATAACAGTATTAGGTCTATAACAGTATTAGGTCTATAACAGTATCAGGTTTATAACAGTATTAGGTCTATAACAGTATTAGGTCTATATTAGGTCTATAACAGTATTAGGTCTATAACAGCATTAGGTCTATAACAGTATTAGGTCTATATTAGGTGTATAACAGTATTAGGTCTATAACAGTATTAGGTTTATAACAGTATTAGGTCTATAACAGTATTAGGTCTATAACAGCATTAGGTCTATAACAGCATTAGGTCTATAACAGTATTAGGTCTATAACAGTATTAGGTCTATATTAGGTCTATAACAGTATCAGGTCTATAACAGCATTAGGTCTATAACAGTATTAGGTCTATAACAGTATTAGGTCTATATTAGGTCTATAACAGTATCAGGTCTATAACAGCATTAGGTCTATAACAGTATTAGGTCTATAACAGCATTAGGTCTATAACAGTATTAGGTCTATAACAGTATCAGGTCTATAACAGCATTAGGTCTATAACAGCATTAGGTCTATAACAGTATTAGGTCTATAACAGCATTAGGTCTATAACAGTATTAGGTCTATAACAGCATTAGGTCTATATTAGGTCTATAACAGTATTAGGTCTATAACAGCATTAGGTCTATAACAGTATTAGGTCTATATTAGGTCTATAACAGTATCAGGTCTATAACAGCATTAGGTCTATAACAGCATTAGGTCTATATTAGGTCTATAACAGTATCAGGTCTATAACAGTATTAGGTCTATAACAGTATCAGGTCTATAACAGCATTAGGTCTATAACAGCATTAGGTCTATAACAGCATTAGGTCTATAACAGTATTAGGTCTATAACAGCATTAGGTCTATAACAGCATTAGGTCTATAACAACATTAGGTCTATAACAGTATCAGGTCTATAACAGCATTAGGTCTATATTAGTCTATAAGCACCAAGTCTATGATCATCATCATCATCCTCATCATCATCATCCCCATCATCATCATCCTCATCATCATCATCATCTCCCTCATCATCATCATCATCATCCTCATCATCTCCCTCATCATCATCCTCATCATCATCATCATCATCCTCATCATCATCTCCCTCATCATCCTCATCATCATCATCCTCATCATCCTCATCATCATCATCTCCCTCATCATCATCCTCATCATCATCATCTCCCTCATCATCATCATCATCGTCATCTCCCTAATCATCTCCCTCATCATCATAACAGGTAACTCCTGTATATAGCCTCCACATTGACTCTGTACCGGTACCCCCTGTATATAGCCTCCACATTGACTCTGTACCGGTACCCCCTGTATATAGCCTCCACATTGACTCTGTACTGGTACCCCCTGTATATAGCCTCCACATTGACTCTGTACCGGTACCCCCTGTATATAGTCTCCACATTGACTCTGTACCGGTACCCCCTGTATATAGCCTCCACATTGACTCTGTACCGGTACCCCCTGTATATAGCCTCCACATTGACTCTGTACCGGTACCCCCTGTATATAGCCTCCACATTGACTCTGTACTGGTACCCCCTGTATATAGCCTCCACATTGACTCTGTACCGGTACCCCCTGTATATAACCTCCACATTGACTCTGTACCGGTACCCCCTGTATATAGCCTCCACATTGACTCTGTACTGGTACCCCTGTATATAACCTCCACATTGACTCTATACCGGTACCCCCTGTATATAGCCTCCATATTGACTCTGTACCGTAACACCCTGTATATAGCCTCCACATTGACTCTGTACCGTAATACCCTGTATATAGCCTCCACATTGACTCTATACCGGTACCCCCTGTATATAGCCTCCACATTGACTCTGTACCGTAACACCCTGTATATAGCCTCCACATTGACTCTGTACCGTAACACCCTGTATATAGCCTCCACATTGACTCTGTACCGTAACACCCTGTATATAGCCTCCACATTGACTCTGTACCGGTACCCCCTGTATATAGCCTCCACATTGACTCTGTACCGTAACACCCTGTATATAGCCTCCACATTGACTCTGTACCGTAACACCCTGTATATAGCCTCCACATTGACTCTGTACCGGTACCCCCTGTATATAGCCTCCACATTGACTCTATACCGGTACCCCCTGTATACAGCCTCCACATTGACTCTGTACCGGTACCCCCTGTATATAGCCTCCACATTGACTCTGTACCAGTACCCCCTGTATATAGCCTCCACATTGACTCTGTATCAGTACCCCCTGTATATAGCCTCCACATTGACTCTGTACCGGTACCCCCTGTATATAGCCTCCACATTGACTCTGTACCGGTACCCCCTGTATATAGCCTCCACATTGACTCTGTACCGGTACCCCCTGTATATAGCCTCCACATTGACTCTGTACCGTAATACCCTGTATATAGCCTCCACATTGACTCTGTACCGGTACCCCCTGTATATAGCCTCCACATTGACTCTGTACCGGTACCCCCTGTATATAGCCTCCACATTGACTCTGTACCGTAATACCCTGTATATAGCCTCCACATTGACTCTGTACCGGTACCCCCTGTATATAGCCTCCACATTGACTCTGTACCGGTACCCCCTGTATATAGCCTCCACACTGACTCTATACCGGTACCCCCTGTATATAGCCTCCACATTGACTCTGTACCGTAATACCCTGTATATAGCCTCCACATTGACTCTGTACCGGTACCCCCTGTATATAGCCTCCACATTGACTCTGTACCGTAACACCCTGTATACAGCCCCGCTATTGGTATTTACTGCTGCTCTTAAATTATTTGTTATTCCTATCCGTTGCTTTTTTTGGGGGGGGGGTATTTTCTTAAAACTGCATTGTTGGTTAATTAAGGGCTTGTAAGTAAGCATTTCACTGTGAGGTCTACTACACCTGTTGTATTCAGCATTTCACTGTGAGGTCTACTACACCTGTTGTATTCAGCATTTCACTGTGAGGTCTACTACACCTGTTGTATTCAGCATTTCACTGTGAGGTCTACTACACCTGTTGTATTCAGCATTTCACTGTGAGGTCTACTACACCTGTTGTATTCAGCATTTCACTGTGAGGTCTACTACACCTGTTGTATTCAGCATTTCATTGTGAGGTCTACTACACCTGTTGTATTCAGCATTTCACAGTAAGGTCTACTACACCTGTTGTATTCAGCATTTCACTGTGAGGTCTACTACACCTGTTGTATTCAGCATTTCACTGTGAAGTCTACTACACCTGTTGTATTCAGCATTTCACTGTGAGGTCTACTACACCTGTTGTATTCAGCATTTCACTGTCAGGTCTACTACACCTGTTGTATTCAGCATTTCACTGTGAGGTCTACTACACCTGTTGTATTCAGCATTTCACTGTGAGGTCTACTACACCTGTTGTATTCAGCATTTCACTGTGAGGTCTACTACACCTGTTGTATTCAGCATTTCACTGTGAGGTCTACTACACCTGTTGTATTCAGCATTTCACTGTGAGGTCTACTACACCTGTTGTATTCAGCATTTCACTGTGAGGTCTACTACACCTGTTGTATTCAGCATTTCACTGTGAGGTCTACTACACCTGTTGTATTCAGCATTTCACTGTGAGGTCTACTACACCTGTTCTATTCAGCATTTCACTGTGAGGTCTACTACACCTGTTGTATTCAGCATTTCCCTGTGAGGTCTACTACACCTGTTGTATTCAGCATTTCACTGTGAGGTCTACTACACCTGTTGTATTCAGCATTTCACTGTAAGGTCTACTACACCTGTTGTATTCAGCATTTCACTGTGAGGTCTACTACACCTGTTGTATTCAGCATTTCACTGTGAGGTCTACTACACCTGTTGTATTCAGCATTTCACTGTGAGGTCTACTACACCTGTTGTATTCAGCATTTCACTGTGAGGTCTACTACACCTGTTGTATTCAGCATTTCACTGTGAGGTCTACTACACCTGTTGTATTCAGCATTTCACTGTGAGGTCTACTACACCTGTTGTATTCAGCATTTCACTGTAAGGTCTACTACACCTGTTGTATTCAGCATTTCACTGTGAGGTCTACTACACCTGTTGTATTCAGCATTTCACTGTGAGGTCTACTACACCTGTTGTATTCAGCATTTCACTGTGAGGTCTACTACACCTGTTGTATTCAGCATTTCACTGTGAGGTCTACTACACCTGTTGTATTCAGCATTTCACTGTGAGGTCTACTACACCTGTTGTATTCAGCATTTCACTGTGAGGTCTACTACACCTGTTGTATTCAGCATTTCACTGTAAGGTCTACTACACCTGTTGTATTCAGCATTTCACTGTGAGGTCTACTACACCTGTTGTATTCAGCATTTCACTGTGAGGTCTACTACACCTGTTGTATTCAGCATTTCACTGTGAGGTCTACTACACCTGTTGTATTCAGCATTTCACTGTAAGGTCTACTATACCTGTTGTATTCAGCATTTCACTGTAAGGTCTACTACACCTGTTGTATTCGGCGCCTGTGACAAATACAATTTGATTTGATTTGATCTCCCTCATCATCATCCTCATCATCCTCCTCATCTTCCTCATCATCATCATCATCCTCATCATCATCATCCTCATCATCCTCCTCATCTTCCTCATCATCATCTTCCTCATCATCATCAATTCCCTCATCTCCCTCATCATCAATTCCCTCATCTCCCTCATCATCATCATCATCATCATCAATTCCCTCATCTTCCTCATCATCAATTCCCTGATCTTCCTCATCATCATCATCAATTCCCTCATCTCCCTCATCATCATCCTCATCATCAATTCCCTCATCTTCCTCATCATCAATTCCCTCATCTCCCTCATCATCATCATCAATTCCCTCATCTCCCTCATCATCGTGGTCCCGTGTGGCTCAGTTGGTAGAGCATGGCGCTTGCAACGCCAGGGTTGTGGGTTCATTCCCCACGGGGGGACCAGGATGAATATGTATGAACTTTCCAATTTGTAAGTCGCTCTGGATAAGAGCGTCTGCTAAATGACTTAAATGTAAATGTAAATCATCAATTCCCTCATCTCCCTCATCATCATCATCATCATCATCAATTCCCTCATCTTCCTCATCATCAATTCCCTCATCTTCCTCATCATCATCATCAATTCCCTCATCTCCCTCATCTTCCTCATCATCAATTCCCTCATCTCCCTCATCATCATCATCAATTCCCTCAACTCCCTCATCATCATCATCAATTCCCTCATCACCATCATCAATTCCCTCATCTTTCTCATCATCATCAATTCCCTCATCTTCCTCATCATCAATTCCCTCAACTCCCTCATCATCATCATCAATTCCCTCATCTCCCTCATCACCATCATCAATTCCCTCATCTTCCTCATCATCATCAATTCCCTCATCTTCCTCATCATCAATTCCCTCAACTCCATCATCAATTCCCTCATCTCCCTCATCACAATCATCAATTCCCTCATCTTCCTAATCTTCCTCATTATCATCATCAAATCTCTCATTATCCTCCTCATCTTCCTCATCGTCTCTCTCTTTCCACACATGTGCAAGCGCGTGTTTATCGACATCACATCGGATTTGTGTTTGTGTGCATGCCAGTGTGTGTGTCCAGTGTGTGGGATAGAGAGAGCAAGGGGCTACTGACTGGTTTTCCCGGGCCTGGGTCGCTGGAGAAGTCGCTGCGCCGTCAGAAGATCCTCGGTCTTCACCGCCTGGAGCAGGTCCTGGTCCTTACCCATCCTCTCTCTATCCCTCTCCTCTTCCCTCTCCCTCGTCGTTAATCCCTCCCGTTCATCGTCCAGGCAGTCAGCGGGCCACAGCAGCAGATGTATAGGGGTTGGGTGGCTCCGATGCGGCTACAGTAGAGAACAGCTCCCCGCTGTCTGAATGCATCAGACCGACAGACGAACCGATGCCCGTTATACCGACCCTCCTCCTCCTCTCTGTCTCTCTCTCTCCGGCCTGCCCTCTGTCCGCGCGGGACGGCCTCTCCCTGGTAGAGGTTAAGAGCGCGAGACGCACGGTATTCCAAACAGATTTTCCGGTGTGCTGATTTTCACGGAGCTGTGTGCGTGCTTTACGTGCATGTGACGGGAGAGCTCGAGCTACACTCCTCCCAGTTCCCGCCGTTAAATTCCGTTGTAATCAAAGCACCAGCTGCTCCATCATCAGAACGAAACAAACGGTGATATTTTAATGTTACCATCAGTTCGCACCACGGCTATTACATAAACAACACGGGCCAGCTGTGCACGCGCCACGCCAGTTGTAATCCCCGGGCTGATGTGGTGGAAACGACCAGAGCGCGTGCATGCGTGTGTCCGAGTCCTTTGCCAGTTTCCACCAGTCGCGAGAGGGGTCGACTGAGATTGCGACGTTAAAAGGCTCGGCCGCGTGCAGGCACCGGGATCGCGCAAGCTACTACGGGACAGAACAGCATCATATCTCTCTGAGTAGGCTATGTGTGTCAGGCAGAGTGGTTCAGAGAGACAGAGACAGAGGAGAGAGAGAGAGAGAGAGAGAGGAGAGAGAGACAGAGAGAGTGTGAGTGTGCGAGTGTGCGCGTGTGTGCGTGTGTGTGTGTGTGTGTGTGTGTGTGTGTGTGTGTGTGTGTGTGTGTGTGTGTGTGTGTGTGTGTGTGTGTGTGTGTGTGTGTGTGTGTGTGTGTGTGTGTGTGTGTGTGTGTGTGTGTGTGTGTGTGTGTGTGTGTGTGTGTGTGTGTGAGGAGAATAAAAGGGGACAGTAAATTTAGACCTGTCTCTCTTCAGCTGAAACAGAATCATGACAAAACAGGTCAAAGATGAAAATGGAAGACTTTATTTGATCTGATCAATAATCAATTCTACAAACAACAAATAATATATAATATAGACTGTTGCTCAGCACGGGGATACATGGTCCTGATTGGTTTAAAAACAACAGAGAACTAAGAATCATGGTTAAAAAAAAGGTTTCAATAGCTACACACAACAACTAGGTTACAGCTACTATAACTACAGGTTTTATACTACTAGGTTACAGCTACTATAACTACAGGTTATATACTACTAGGTTACAGCTACTATAACTACAGGTTTTATACTACTAGGTTACAGCTACTATAACTACAGGTTATAATACTACTAGGTTACAGCTACTATAACTACAGGTTTTATACTACTAGGTTACAGCTACTATAACTACAGGTTATATACTACTAGGTTACAGCTACTATAACTACAGGTTATATACTACTAGGTTACAGCTATTATAACTACAGGTTTTATACTACTAGGTTACAGCTACTATAACTACAGGTTATATACTACTAGGTTACAGCTACTATAACTACAGGTTATATACTACTAGGTTACAGCTACTATAACTACAGGTTTTATACTACTAGGTTACAGCTACTATAACTACAGGTTTTATACTACTAGGTTACAGCTACTATAACTACAGGTTTTATACTACTAGGTTACAGCTACTATAACTACAGGTTATAATACTACTAGGTTACAGCTACTATAACTACAGGTTTTATACTACTAGGTTACAGCTACTATAACTACAGGTTATATACTACTAGGTTACAGCTACTATAACTACAGGTTTTATACTACTAGGTTACAGCTACTATAACTACAGGTTTTATACTACTAGGTTACAGCTACTATAACTACAGGTTATATACTACTAGGTTACAGCTACTATAACTACAGGTTTTATACTACTAGGCTACAGCTACTATAACTACAGGTTATATACTACTAGGTTACAGCTACTATAACTACAGGTTATATACTACTAGGTTACAGCTACTATAACTACAGGTTATATACTACTAGGTTACAGCTACTATAACTACAGGTTATATACTACTAGGTTACAGCTACTATAACTACAGGTTTTATACTACTAGGTTACAGCTACTATAACTACAGGTTATATACTACTAGGTTACAGCTATACTATAACTACAGGTTATACTGTACTACTAGGTTACAGCTACTACTCGTAAGCTACTAGGTTTTATACTACTAGGTTACAGCTACTATAACTACAGGTTTTATACTACTAGGTTACAGCTACTATAACTACAGGTTTTATACTACTAGGTTACAGCTACTATAACTACAGGTTTTATACTACTAGGTTACAGCTACTATAACTACAGGTTTTATACTACTAGGTTACAGCTACTATAACTACAGGTTTTATACTACTAGGTTACAGCTACTTTAACTACAGGTTTTATACTACTAGGTTACAGCTACTATAACTACAGGTTTTATACTACTAGGTTACAGCTACTATAACTACAGGTTTTATACTACTAGGTTACAGCTACTATAACTACAGGTTTTATACTACTAGGTTACAGCTACTATAACTACAGGTTTTATACTACTAGGTTACAGCTACTATAACTACAGGTTATATACTACTAGGTTACAGCTACAATAACTACAGGTTATATACTACTAGGTTACAGCTACTATAACTACAGGTTATAATACTACTAGGTTACAGCTACTATAACTACAGGTTTTATACAACTAGGTTACAGCTACTATAACTACAGGTTTTATACTACTAGGTTACAGCTACTATAACTACAGGTTTTATACTACTAGGTTACAGCTACTATAACTACAGGTTATATACTACTAGGTTACAGCTACTATAACTACAGGTTATATACTACTAGGTTACAGCTACTATAACTACAGGTTATATACTACTAGGTTACAGCTACTATAACTACAGGTTTTATACTACTAGGTTACAGCTACTATAACTACAGGTTTTATACTACTAGGTTACAGCTACTATAACTACAGGTTTTATACTACTAGGTTACAGCTACTATAACTACAGGTTATATACTACTAGGTTACAGCTACTATAACTACAGGTTTTATACTACTAGGTTACAGCTACTATAACTACAGGTTTTATACTACTAGGTTACAGCTACTATAACTACAGGTTTTATACTACTAGGTTACAGCTACTATAACTACAGGTTTTATACTACTAGGTTACAGCTACTATAACTACAGGTTTTATACTACTAGGTTACAGCTACTATAACTACAGGTTTTATACTACTAGGTTACAGCTACTATAACTACAGGTTTTATACTACTAGGTTACAGCTACTATAACTACAGGTTTTATACTACTAGGTTACAGCTACTATAACTACAGGTTTTATACTACTAGGTTACAGCTACTATAACTACAGGTTATATACTACTAGGTTACAGCTACTATAACTACAGGTTATATACTACTACGTTACAGCTACTATAACTACAGGTTTTATACTACTAGGTTACAGCTACTATAACTACAGGTTATATACTACTAGGTTACAGCTACTATAACTACAGGTTATATACTACTAGGTTACAGCTACTATAACTACAGGTTATATACTACTAGGTTACAGCTACTATAACTACAGGTTTTATACTACTAGGTTACAGCTACTATAACTACAGGTTATATACTACTAGGTTACAGCTACTATAACTACAGGTTTTATACTACTAGGTTACAGCTACTATAACTACAGGTTTTATACTACTAGGTTACAGCTACTATAACTACAGGTTATATACTACTACGTTACAGCTACTATAACTACAGGTTTTATACTACTAGGTTACAGCTACTATAACTACAGGTTATATACTACTAGGTTACAGCTACAATAACTACAGGTTATATACTACTAGGTTACAGCTACTATAACTACAGGTTATAATACTACTAGGTTACAGCTACTATAACTACAGGTTTTATACTACTAGGTTACAGCTACTATAACTACAGGTTATATACTACTAGGTTACAGCTACTATAACTACAGGTTTTATACTACTAGGTTACAGCTACTATAACTACAGGTTTTATACTACTAGGTTACAGCTACTATAACTACAGGTTATATACTACTAGGTTACAGCTACTATAACTACAGGTTATATACTACTAGGTTACAGCTACTATAACTACAGGTTATATACTACTAGGTTACAGCTACAATAACTACAGGTTTTATACTACTAGGTTACAGCTACTATAACTACAGGTTATATACTACTAGGTTACAGCTACTATAACTACAGGTTTTATACTACTAGGTTACAGCTACTATAACTACAGGTTATATACTACTAGGTTACAGCTACTATAACTACAGGTTTTATACTACTAGGTTACAGCTACTATAACTACAGGTTTTATACTACAGGTAAACACACTACAGTTCCTGTTTAGACTCTTTGGCTTCTTTTGCTTCCTTGGCCTCAATAGCTTTCTGAGCCTCAATGTACTTCCTCCGATCCTCCTCCTCCTAGAGACAGAGAGAGAGAGAGAGAGAGAGAGAGAGAGAGAGAGAGAGACAGAGAGACACAGAGACAGAGAGAGAGAGAGAGAGACAGAGAGACAGAGAGAGAGGGAGGAAGAGAGATAGACAGTATTAAAAACAGACAAGTATTCTTTAACAGACAGAGACACAGTAAAACAGACACATGTCCTCTTTAAGAGACAGAGACACAGTAAAACAGACACATGTCCTCTTTAAGAGACAGAGACACAGTAAAACAGACACATGTCCTCTTTAAGAGACAGAGACACAGTAAAACAGAGACATGTCCTCTTTAAGAGACAGAGACACAGTAAAACAGACACATGTCCTCTTTAACAGACAGAGACACAGTAAAACAGACACATGTCCTCTTTAAGAGACAGAGACACAGTAAAACAGACACATGTCCTCTTTAAGAGACACAGTAAAACAGAGACATGTCCTCTTTAAGAGACAGAGACACAGTAAAACAGACACATGTCCTCTTTAACAGACAGAGACACAGTAAAACAGACACATGTCCTCTTTAAGAGACACAGTAAAACAGAGACAGTTCCTCTTTAAGAGACAGAGACACAGTAAAACAGAGACATGTCCTCTTTAACAGACAGAGACACAGTAAAACAGACACATGTCCTCTTTAACAGACAGAGACACAGTAAAACAGAGACATGTCCTCTTTAAGAGACAGAGACACAGTAAAACAGACACATGTCCTCTTTAAGAGACAGAGACACAGTAAAACAGACACATGTCCTCTTTAACAGACAGAGACACAGTAAAACAGACACATGTCCTCTTTAACAGACAGAGACACAGTAAAACAGACACATGTCCTCTTTAAGAGACAGAGACACAGTAAAACAGAGACATGTCCTCTTTAAGAGACAGAGACACAGTAAAACAGACACATGTCCTCTTTAAGAGACAGAGACACAGTAAAACAGAGACATGTCCTCTTTAAGAGACAGACCTCTCAGAGGTGAGAGGTTAGGGGTCAGGAGAGGGGTCAGGGGTCAGGGGTTAGGGATCAGGGGTTAGAGGTCAGGAAAGGTGACTTTTTCCATCTCTTTCTCCACATGAAGGTTACAGGTTAGGGGCGAGTGAGAGGTGAGGGGTTAGAGGAGAGGTCAGGGGTTAAAGGTGACATACCTGGGCCCTGTCCATCTTGGCTCTTTCCATCTCTTTCTCCAGAAACTTAACCAGATCCTTCAGGTTCCTCTGACCAGAGTAGGCTACCACCTGGAGAGAGATATATTATATTATAAACTGAACCAGATCCTTCAGGTTCCTCTGACCAGAGTAGGCTACCACCTGGAGAGAGATATATTATATTATAAACTGAACCAGATCCTTCAGGTTCCTCTGACCAGAGTAGGCTACCACCTGGAGAGAGATATATTATATTATAAACTGAACCAGATCCTTCAGGTTCCTCTGACCAGAGTAGGCTACCACCTGGAGAGAGATATATTATATTATAAACTGAACCAGATCCTTCAGGTTCCTCTGACCAGAGTAGACTGCCACCTGGAGAGAGATATATTATATTATAAACTGAATCAGATCCTTCAGGTTCCTCTGACCAGAGTAGACTACCACCTGGAGAGAGATATATTATATTATAAACTGAACCAGATCCTTCAGGTTCCTCTGACCAGAGTAGGATGCCACCTGGAGAGAGATATATTATATTATAAACTGAACCAGATCCTTCAGGTTCCTCTGACCAGAGTAGGATGCCACCTGGAGAGAGATATATTATATTATAAACTGAACCAGATCCTTCAGGTTCCTCTGACCAGAGTAGACTACCACCTGGAGAGAGATATATTATATTATAAACTGAACCAGATCCTTCAGGTTCCTCTGACCAGAGTAGGCTGCCACCTGGAGAGAGATATATTATATTATAAACTGAACCAGATCCTTCAGGTTCCTCTGACCAGAGTAGGCTGCCACCTGGAGAGAGATATATTATATTATAAACTGAATCAGATCCTTCAGGTTCCTCTGACCAGAGTAGGCTACCACCTGGAGAGAGATATATTATATTATAAACTGAACCAGATCCTTCAGGTTCCTCTGACCAGAGTAGGCTACCACCTGGAGAGAGATATATTATATTATAAACTGAACCAGATCCTTCAGGTTCCTCTGACCAGAGTAGGCTACCACCTGGAGAGAGATATATTATATTATAAACTGAACCAGATCCTTCAGGTTCCTCTGACCAGAGTAGACTACCACCTGGAGAGAGATATATTATATTATAAACTGAACCAGATCCTTCAGGTTCCTCTGACCAGAGTAGGCTACCACCTGGAGAGAGATATATTATATTATAAACTGAACCAGATCCTTCAGGTTCCTCTGACCAGAGTAGGCTGCCACCTGGAGAGAGATATATTATATTATAAACTGAATCAGATCCTTCAGGTTCCTCTGACCAGAGTAGGCTACCACCTGGAGAGAGATATATTATATTATAAACTGAACCAGATCCTTCAGGTTCCTCTGACCAGAGTAGGCTACCACCTGGAGAGCGATATATTATATTATAAACTGAACCAGATCCTTCAGGTTCCTCTGACCAGAGTAGGCTACCACCTGGAGAGAGATATATTATATTATAAACTGAACCAGATCCTTCAGGTTCCTCTGACCAGAGTAGGCTACCACCTGGAGAGAGATATATTATATTATAAACTGAACCAGATCCTTCAGGTTCCTCTGACCAGAGTAGACTACCACCTGGAGAGAGATATATTATATTATAAACTGAACCAGATCCTTCAGGTTCCTCTGACCAGAGTAGGCTACCACCTGGAGAGAGATATATTATATTATAAACTGAACCAGATCCTTCAGGTTCCTCTGACCAGAGTAGGCTACCACCTGGAGAGAGATATATTATTTTATAAACTGAACCAGATCCTTCAGGTTCCTCTGACCAGAGTAGACTGCCACCTGGAGAGAGATATATTATATTATAAACTGAACCAGATCCTTCAGGTTCCTCTGACCAGAGTAGGCTACCACCTGGAGAGAGATATATTATATTATAAACTGAACCAGATCCTTCAGGTTCCTCTGACCAGAGTAGACTACCACCTGGAGAGAGATATATTATATTATAAACTGAACCAGATCCTTCAGGTTCCTCTGACCAGAGTAGGCTACCACCTGGAGAGAGATATATTATATTATAAACTGAACCAGATCCTTCAGGTTCCTCTGACCAGAGTAGGCTACCACCTGGAGAGAGATATATTATATTATAAACTGAACCAGATCCTTCAGGTTCCTCTGACCAGAGTAGACTACCACCTGGAGAGAGATATATTATATTATAAACTGAACCAGATCCTTCAGGTTCCTCTGACCAGAGTAGGCTACCACCTAGAGAGAGATATATTATATTATAAACTGAACCAGATCCTTCAGGTTCCTCTGACCAGAGTAGGCTACCACCTGGAGAGAGATATATTATATTATAAACTGAACCAGATCCTTCAGGTTCCTCTGACCAGAGTAGACTACCACCTGGAGAGAGATATATTATATTATAAACTGAACCAGATCCTTCAGGTTCCTCTGACCAGAGTAGGCTACCACCTGGAGAGAGATATATTATATTATAAACTGAACCAGATCCTTCAGGTTCCTCTGACCAGAGTAGACTACCACCTGGAGAGAGATATATTATATTATAAACTGAACCAGATCCTTCAGGTTCCTCTGACCAGAGTAGGCTACCACCTGGAGAGAGATATATTATATTATAAACTGAACCAGATCCTTCAGGTTCCTCTGACCAGAGTAGACTACCACCTGGAGAGAGATATATTATATTATAAACTGAACCAGATCCTTCAGGTTCCTCTGACCAGAGTAGGCTACCACCTGGAGAGAGATATATTATATTATAAACTGAACCAGATCCTTCAGGTTCCTCTGACCAGAGTAGGCTACCACCTGGAGAGAGATATATTATATTATAAACTGAACCAGATCCTTCAGGTTCCTCTGACCAGAGTAGGCTACCACCTGGAGACAGATATATTATATTATAAACTGAACCAGATCCTTCAGGTTCCTCTGACCAGAGTAGACTGCACCAGAGAGATATATATTATATTTGCTGTTGTTCTGGGATTGATTTGCACTTTTCGCACCAAAGTACGTTCATCTCTAGGAGACAGAACGCGTCTCCTTCCTGAGCGGTATGATGGCTGCGTGGTGCCATGGTGTTTATACTTGGGTACTATTGTTTGTTTGTGCAGATGAACGTGGTACCTTCAGACGTAAAGGACCTTGTGAAGATGCTGGAGGAAACAGGTACAAAAGTATCTATATCCACAGTAAAACGAGTCCTATATCGACATAACCTGAAAGGCCGCTCAGCAAGGAAGAAGCTACTGCTCCAAACCGCCATAAAAAAGCCAGACTACGGTTTGCAACTGCACATGGGTACAAAGATCGTACTTTTTGGAGAAATGTACTCTGGTCTGATGAAACAAAAAATTGAACTGTTTGGCCATAATGACCATCGTTATGTTTGGAGGAAAAAGGGGACGGCTTGCAGACCGAAGAACACCATCCCAACCGTGAAGCATTGGGGAGACAGCATCATGTTGTGGAGGTGCTTTGCTGCAGGAGGGACTGGTTCACTTCACAAAATAGATGGCATCATGAGGCAGGAAAATTATGTGGATATATTGAAGCAACATCTCAAGACATCAGTCAGGAAGTTAAAGCTTGGTCGCAAATGGGTCTTCCAAATGGACAATGACCCCAAGCATACTTCCAAAGTTGTGGCAAAATGGCTTAAGGACAACAAAGTCAAGGTATTGGTGTGGCCATCACAAAGCCTTGACCTCAATCCCATAGAAAATGTGTGGGCAGAACTGAAAAAGCGTGTGTGAGCAAGGAGGCCTACAAACCTGACTCAGTTACACCAGCTCGGCCAGGAGGAATGGGACAAAATTCACCCAACTTATTGTGGGAAGCTTGTGGAAGGCTACCCAAAACGTTTGACCCAAGTTAACTTCTCTAGGGTAGGGGGCAGCATAGGGAATATGCATATAATTAGTAGATTTGGATAGAAACACTCTGAAGTTTCTAAAACTGGTTGAATGATGTCTGTGAGTATAACAGAACTCATATGGCAGGCAAAAACCTGAGAAGAAATCCAACCAGGAAGTTGGAAATCTGAGGTTTTTCAACTCTTGGCCTATCGAATACACAGTGTCTATGGGGTCATATTGCTTCCTTCCACTAGATGGCAACAGTCTTTAGAACCTTGTTTGATGCTTCTACCGTGAAGGAGGGGGGGATGAGAGGGGAATGAGTCAGAGGTCTGCCAGAAAGCCATGAGCTCAGTCTCGCGCATTCACGTGAGAGCGAGCTCTGTTCCATTGCATTTCTAAAGACAAAGGAATTCTCCGGTTGGAACATTATTGAAGATTTATGTTAAAAACATCCTAAAGATTGATTCTATACTTCGTTTGAAATGTTTCTACGGACCGTAATATAACTTTTGGGACTTTTCGTCAGTACTTTCCGCTGGACCTGCAGGCGCGTCGTGAGTTTGGAAAGTGTACTGAACGCTAGAACAACAAGGAGGAATTTGGACATAAATGATGGACATTATCGAACAAAACAACCATTCATTGTGGAACTGGGATTCCTGGGAGTGCATTCTGATTAATATTTATAATGCTATTTCTGACTTCTGTTGACTCCAACATGGCGGATATCTCTTTGGGTTGATTTGTCATCTGAGCGCCGACTCAGATTATTGCATGGTTTGCTTTTTCCGTAAAGCTTTTTTGAAATCTGACACAGCGGTTGCATTAAGGAGAAGTGGATCTAAAATTCCATGTATAACACTTGTATCTTTTATCAATGTTTATTATGAGTATTTCTGTAAATTGATGCTCTCTGCAAAATCACCGGATGTTTTATAACTACTGAACATAACGCGCCAATGTAAACTCAGATTTTTGGATATAAATATGAACTTTACCGAAAAAAAACATACATGTATTGTGTAACATGAAGTCCTATGAGTGTCATCTGATGAAGATCATCAAAGGTTAGTGATTAATTTTTTCTCTATTTCTGCTTTTTGTGACTCCTGTCTTTGTGGCTGTGTTTTTCTGTGAATAGGCACTCACCTAACATAATCGTTTGGTTTGGATTTCGTCGTAAAGCCTTTTTGAAATCGGACACTGTGGCTGGTTTTACAACAAGTGTATCTTTAAAATGGTGTAAAATACATGTATGTTTGAGGAATTTTAATTATGGGATTTCTGTTGTTTTGAACAATTTAAAGGCAATGCTACCAAATACCAATTGAACGTATGTAAACTTCTGACCCACTGGGAATGTGATGAAAGAAATAAAAACTTAAATAAATAATTCCCTCTACTATTATTCTGACATTTCACATTCTTAAAATAAAGTGGTGATCCTAACTGACCTAAAACAGGGAATTTGTACGAGGATTAAATGTCAGGAATTTTGAAAAATCTGAGTTTAAATGTATTTGGCCAAGGTGTAAGTAAACTTCCGACATCAACTGTATAATGTGTGTGTATATATAATGTGTGTATATACTGTGTGTATACAATGTGTGTGTATATAATGTGTGTGTATAATGTATGTGTGTATAATGTGTGTATATAATGTGTGTATAATGCGTGTATATAATGTGTGTATATAATGTGTATAATGTGTATATATAATGTGTATATATAATGTGTGTGTATATAATGTGTGCGTATAATGTGTGTGTGTATAATGTGTGTATAATGCGTGTATATAATGTGTGTGTATAATGTGTATATATAATGTGTGTGTATATAATGTGTGTGTATAATGTGTATATATAATGCGTGTATATAATGTGTGTATATAATGTGTGTGTATAATGTGTGTGTGTGTATAATGTGTGTATATAATGTGTATATATAATGTGTGTATATAATGTGTATAATGTGTATATATAATGTGTATATATAATGTGTGTGTATATAATGTGTGTGTATAATGTGTGTGTGTGTATAATGTGTGTATATAATGTGTATATATAATGTGTGTGTATATAATGTGTGTGTATAATGTGTATATATAATGTGTGTGTATATAATGTGTGTGTATAATGTGTATATATAATGCGTGTATATAATGTGTGTATATAATGTGTATAATGTGTATATATAATGTGTATATATAATGTGTGTGTATATAATGTGTGTGTATAATGTGTGTGTGTGTATAATGTGTGTATATAATGTGTATATATAATGTGTGTATAATGTGTGTATATAATGTGTATATATAATGTGTATATATAATGGGTATATATAATGTGTATATATAATGTGTGTGTATAATGTGTGTATAATGTGTGTATATAATGTGTGTATATAATGTGTGTATATAATGTGTATATATAATGTGTGTGTATAATGTGTGTGTATAATGTGTATATATAACTTGTATATATAATGTGTGTGTATAATGTGTGTATATAATGTGTGTATAATGTGTGTATATAATGTGTGTATATAATGAGTATAATGTATATATATAATGTGTGTGTATATAATGTGTGTGTATATAACGTGTGTATATAATGTGTATATATAATGTGTGTATTTAATGTTTATATATAGAGGACTGGCCACCCCTCATAGCCTGGTTCCTCTCTAGGTTTCTTCCTAGGTTCCGGCCTTTCTAGGGAGTTTTTCCTAGCCACCCCTCATAGCCTGGTTCCTCTCTAGGTTTCTTCCTAGGTTTTGGCCTTTCTAGGGAGTTTTTCCTAGCCACCGTGCTTCTACATCTGCATTGCTTGCTGTTTGGGGATTTAGGCTGGGTTTCTGTACAGCACTTTGAGATATCAGCTGATGTAAGAAGGGCTATATAAATAAATTTGATTTGATTTGATATCATGTGTATATATAATGTGTATATATAATGGGTGTGTATAATGTGTGTATAATGTGTATATAATGTGTGTATATAATGTGTATAATGTGTATATATAATGTGTATATATAATGTGTATATATAATGTGTATATGTAATGTGTATATGTAATGTGTATAATGTGTATATATAGTGTGTATAATGTGTGTACCCTCTCTGCGTGCAGCGCGGGGAACAGGCGGAGGGCGGGGTAGTGAGTGTATAATGTGTATATATAGTGTGTATAATGTGTATATATAGTGTGTATAATGTGTGTACCCTCTCTGCGTGCAGCGCGGGGAACAGGCGGAGGGCGGGGTATCGTTCTCTCATCGACAGGTTGAAGTCATTGGCCGAGGCGTCGATGCGAGCGATGACAACTTCCTCTCTGTCCAGGAAGTGCTGGGCTAACTCCTCCCACAGCGGGAACAGAGAACGACTCTCTTCACTGTAGGGAAGGTCTACACACAAACACACAAACACACAAACACACAAACACGCAAAAACACACACACACAAACACAAACACACACACACACACACACAAACACACAAATACAAACACACACACACACACACAAACACACACACACAATTAGGATGCAGGCTGTAGTTTAAACAGACCGTGATCCGGCTGTTTTAAGTGTGTCAGTGAATGATAACATGTATATAAACATGACAAAAAACATAGGTTCTAGAATAGAACCCTGAGGAACACCACATTCTATCTATGTCCCTAGAAAAGAACCCTGAGGAACACCACATTCTATCTATTCCTAGAATAGAACCCTGAGGAACACCACATTCTATCTATCTATTCCTAGAATAGAACCCTGAGGAACACCACATTCTATCTATCTATTCATAGAATAGAACCCTGAGGAACACCACATTCTATCTATCTATTCCTAGAATAGAACCCAGAGGAACACCACATTCTATCTATTCCTAGAATAGAAACCTGAGGAACACCACATTCTATCTATCTATTCCTAGAATAGAACCCTGAAGAACACCACATTCTATCTATTCCTAGAATAGAACCCAGAGGAACACCACATTCTATCTATTCCTAGAATAGAACCCAGAGGAACACCACATTCTATCTATTCCTAGAATAGAACCCTGAAGAACACCACATTCTATCTATTCCTAGAATAGAACCCAGAGGAACACCACATTCTATCTATTCATAGAATAGAACCCAGAGGAACACCACATTATATCTATTCATAGAATAGAACCCTGAGGAACACCACATTCTATCTATCTATTCCTAAAATAGAACCTTGAGGAACACCACATTCTATCTATTCCTAGAATAGAACCCTGAGGAACACCACATTCTATCTATTTCTAGAATAGAACCCTGAGGAACACCACATTCTATATTTTCCTTGAATAGAACCCTGAGGAACACCACATTCTATCTATCTATTCCTAGAATAGAACCCTGAGGAACACCACATTCTATCGATCTATTCCTAGAAAAGAACCCTGAGGAACACCACATTCTATCTATTCCTAGAATAGAACCCTGAGGAACACCACATTCTATCTATCTATTCCTAGAATAGAACCCTGAGGAACACCACATTCTATCTATCTATTCATAGAATAGAACCCTGAGGAACACCACATTCTATCTATCTATTCCTAGAATAGAACCCAGAGGAACACCACATTCTATCTATTCCTAGAATAGAAACCTGAGGAACACCACATTCTATCTATCTATTCCTAGAATAGAACCCTGAAGAACACCACATTCTATCTATTCCTAGAATAGAACCCAGAGGAACACCACATTCTATCTATTCCTAGAATAGAACCCAGAGGAACACCACATTCTATCTATTCCTAGAATAGAACCCTGAAGAACACCACATTCTATCTATTCCTAGAATAGAACCCAGAGGAACACCACATTCTATCTATTCATAGAATAGAACCCAGAGGAACACCACATTATATCTATTCATAGAATAGAACCCTGAGGAACACCACATTCTATCTATCTATTCCTAAAATAGAACCTTGAGGAACACCACATTCTATCTATTCCTAGAATAGAACCCTGAGGAACACCACATTCTATCTATTTCTAGAATAGAACCCTGAGGAACACCACATTCTATATTTTCCTTGAATAGAACCCTGAGGAACACCACATTCTATCTATCTATTCCTAGAATAGAACCCTGAGGAACACCACATTCTATCGATCTATTCCTAGAAAAGAACCCTGAGGAACACCACATTCTATCTATTCCTAGAATAGAACCCTGAGGAACACCACATTCTATCTATCTATTCCTAGAATAGAACACTGAGGAACACCACATGCTATCTATCTATTCCTAGAATAGAACCCTGAAGAACACCACATTCTATCTATTCCTAGAATAGAACCCTGAGGAACACCACATTCTATCTATCTATTCCTAGAATAGAACCCTGAGGAACACCACATTCTATCTATCTATTCCTAGAATAGAACCCTGAGGAACACCACATTCTATCTATCTATTCCTAGAATAGAACACTGAG
>NC_092087.1:118047152-118077152 GCF_045679555.1 Salvelinus alpinus | reverse complement strand
AGATTTATTGTATAACATGTTATAAGACTGTCATCTGATGAAGTTGTTTCTTGGTTAGTGACTAATTATATCTCTATTTGGTCGGTTTTGTGATAGCTACCTATGCGGTAGAAAATGTTTGAAAATATGCGGTTGAGTCTTTTGCTATTGTGGTTAGCTAATAAAAATACATATTGTGTTTTCACTGTAAAACATTTTAAGAATCGGAAATGATGGCTGGATTCACAATTCATTTGCTGTATTGGACTTGTGATTTCATGAAAAGTATGTTATATGATATCCCTGTGGCGTTAGGCTAGGCTATGCTAGTCAGCTTTTTTGATGGGGGGGATCCCGGATCCGGGTTTGTGACTCGTTAGAGGTTAAAAACTTCGGTGAGCAGGCTTTTTTTTACATGATCTTTATTTTAGTGACCTTGATTGTCTTCAATTATATTATAGACAACCATGCCCCCTTCCAAAAACGAAGGGTTAAAATGTTTATTTTAGTGACCTTGATTGTATTTCAGCTGATCACTGAACCAGATTTAGCTTTGAGCCTTTTGGCAGATCTCTTCAATACTATACAATCATGCCCCCTTCCAAAAACGAAGGGTTAAAGGTAGACCGAATGCCTGGTTCACTCCTGAATTATCAGAAGTCATAAGAGAAATGTTGCCTGGGTCAAGGCCAGGAACACAAGGCTTAGGCCAGGAACTCAGGCTTAGTCCAGGAACACAGGCTTAGGCCAGGAACACAGACTTAGGCCGGGAACACAGGCTTAGGCCAGGAACACAGACTTAGGCCGGAAACACAGACTTAGGCCAGGAACTCAGGCTTAGGCCAGGAACACAGGCTTAGGCCAGGAACACAGACTTAGGCCGGAAACACAGACTTAGGCCAGGAACACAGACTTAGGCCGGAAACACAGACTTAGGCCGGAAACACAGACTTAGGCCAGGAACACAAGGCTTAGGCCGGGAACACAGGCTTAGGCCGGAAACACAGACTTAGGTCGGGAACACAGACTTAGGCCAGGAACACAGACTTAGGCCAGGAACTCAGGCTTAGGCCAGGAACACAGACTTAGGCCAGGAACACAGGCTTAGGCCGGAAACACAGACTTAGGCCAGGAACACAGGCTTAGGCCAGGAACACAGGCTTAGGCCAGGGACACAGGCTTAGGCCAGGAACACAGGCTTAGGCCAGGAACACAGGCTTAGGCCGGGAACACAGACTTAGGTCGGGAACACAGGCTTAGGCCAGGAACACAGGCTTAGGCCGGGAACACAGACTTAGGCCAGGAACTCAGGCTTAGGCCAGGGACACAGGCTTAGGCCAGGAACACAGGCTTAGGCCAGGAACACAGACTTAGGCCAGGAACACAGGCTTAGGCCGGAAACACAGACTTAGGCCGGGAACACAGGCTTAGGCCAGGAACACAGGCTTAGGCCGGGAACACAGACTTAGGCCGGGAACACAGACTTAGGCCGGGAACACAGGCTTAGGCCGGAAACACAGACTTAGGTCGGGAACACAGACTTAGGCCGGGAACACAGACTTAGGCCGGGAACACAGGCTTAGGCCGGAAACACAGACTTAGGTCGGGAACACAGACTTAGGCCAGGAACACAGGCTTAGGCCGGGAACACAGGCTTAGTACAAATAATAATACAAATAAATAAACAAGACAGACCTCCTGAAATGTTCTTACCACCAAAACTGAGTTAGTTGAGACATTTTAAACCTAGTTAGTGGAGACATTTTAAAGCTAGCTAGCTAGTGGACAATTTAAACCTAGCTAGTGGAGACATTTTAAAGCTAGCTAGTTGAGACATTTTAGAGCTAGTTAGTGGAGACATTTTAAAGCTAGCTAGTGGAGACATTTTAAACCTAGCTAGTGGAGACATTTTAAAGCTAGCTAGCTAGTGGAGACATTTTAAAGCTAGCTAGTGGAGACATTTTAAAGCTAGCTAGCTAGTGGAGACATTTTAAAGCTAGCTAGCTAGTGGAGACATTTTAAAGCTAGCTAGCTAGTGGAGACATTTTAAAGCTAGCTAGCTAGCTAGTGGAGACATTTCAAAGCTAGCTAGTGGAGACATTTTAAAGCTAGCTAGCTAGTGGAGACCTTTTAAAGCTAGCTAGTTGAGACATTTTAAAGCTAGCTAATGGAGACATTTTAAAGCTAGCTAGTGGATACATGTTAAAGCTAGCTAGTGAATACATTTTAAAGCTAGTTAGTGGAGACATTTCATGCTGAGAAATGACTTTACAAATCTCCATCTGTTACACATGCGTCTGGCCATGTTTGTGTACGTATATGTGTGTGTATTTTATGTGAGTGTGTACCTGTCCGTTGTATTCAGTAACCAGCTCCAGTTGATGAACGGTGATAAAGGAGAGGAGATCCTCTTTCGACGTCTGACTGGTTACCGTCAATACCTGTACGGGGTTAGACTACAGACAGACAGACAGACAGACAGACAGACAGACAGACAGACAGACAGGCAGGCAGGCAGGCAGGCAGGCAGGCAGGCAGACAGGCAGGCAGGCAGGCAGGCAGGCAGGCAGACAGACAGGCAGGCAGGCAGGCAGGCAGGCAGACAGACAGACAGACAGACAGACAGACAGACAGACAGACAGACAGACAGGCAGGCAGGCAGGCAGACAGACAGACAGACAGACAGACAGACAGGCAGGCAGGCAGGCAGGCAGGCAGGCAGGCAGACAGACAGACAGACAGACAGACAGACAGACAGACAGACAGACAGACAGACAGACAGACAGACACACAGACACACAGACACACAGACAGACAGACAGACAGACAGACACACAGACAGAGAGACAGACAGACAGACAGACAGACAGACAGGACCAACATGAACAAATGGTGAGGAACAACCCAACTGGGCAACAGATGACTCCTCACTATAGATCAGACTACTATGTTGATATTTGTCTCTCTGTCTGGGGTCAGTATGTAGGTTTAGTTAGTAGTAGGTAAAACAGATTTCAGACACGACCTGTGTGTGACTAACCTGTCGGACTAGCAGCACGGAGTCTTGTGTGATGTCGTACTTCCTGAAGATGTCTTGGTTCCGGGTCACAGAGAAAGGGAGGTCAGGGAGGTCAACGGCCGCCGAGTAGAACACCTCCACACGACCCCGCTCCACGTCCTAGACACACACACAAACACGTTTCAAATACTTTGTTTCAATTTTATTTATTTATTTGTGTTTAACCTTTTTTTTAACCAGGTAGGCAAGTTGAGAACAAGTTCTCATTTACAACTGTGACCTGGCCAAGATAAAGCAAAGAACAAACAACAACACAGAGTTACACATGGAGTAAAACAAACATACAGTCAGTAATACAGTAGAAAAAATAAGTCTATATACAATGTGAGCAAATGAGGTGAGATAAGGGAGGTAAAGGGAAAAAAAGGCCATGGTGGCGAAATAAATACAATATAGCAAGTAAAACACTGGAATGGTAGGTTTGCAGTGGAAGAATGTGCAAAGTAGAAATATAAATAATGGGGTGCAAAGGAGCTAAATAAATAAATAAATACAGTCGGTAAAGAGGTAGTTGTTTGGGCTAAATTATAGATGGGCTATGTACAGGTGCAGTGATCTGTGAGCTGCTCTGACAGCTGGTGCTTAAAGCTAGTGAGGGAGGTAAGAGTCTCCAGCTTCAGAGATTTTTGCAGTTTGTTCCAGTCATTGGCAGCAGAGAACTGGAAGGAGAGGCGGCCAAAGGATGAATTGGCTTTGGGGGTGACCAGTGAAATATACCTGCTGGAGCGTGTGCTACAGGTGGGTGCTGCTATGGTGACCAGCGAGCTGAGATAAGGGGGGACTTTACCTAGCAGGGTCTTGTAGATGACCTGTAGCCAGTGGGTTTGGCGACGAGTATGAAGCGAGGGCCAGCCAACGAGAGCGTACAGGTTGCTGTGGTGGGTGGTATATGGGGCTTTGGTGACAAAACGGATGGCACTGTGATAGACTGCATCCAATTTTTGAGTAGGGTATTGGAGGCTATTTTGTTAATGACATCGCCGAAGTCGAGGATCGGTAGGATGGGCAGTTTTACAAGGGTATGTTTGTTGCGAAATAGGAAGCCAATTCTAGATTTAACTTTGGATTGGAGATGTTTGATGTGAGTCTGGAAGGAGAGTTTACAGTCTAACCAGACACCTAGTTATTTGTAGTTGTCCACATATTCTAAGTCAGAACCGTCCAGAGTAGTGATGCTGGACGGGCGGGCAGGTGTGGGCAGTGATCAGTTGAAGAGCATGCATTTAGTTTAACTAGCATATAAGAGCAGTTGGAGGCCACGGAAGGAGTGTTGTATGGCGTTGAAGCTCATCTGGACGTTAGTTAACACAGTGTCAAAAGAAGGGCCAGAAGTATACAGAATGATGTCGTCTGCGTAGAGGTGGATCAGAGAATCACCAGCAGCAAGAGCAACATCATTGATGTATACAGAGAAGAGAGTTGGCCCTGGAATTGAACCCTGTGACACCCCCATAGAGACTGCCAGAGGCCCGGACAACAGGCCCTCCGATTTGACACACTGAACTCTATCAGAGAAGTAGTTGGTGAACCAGGCGAGGCAATCATTTGAGAAACCAAGGCTATCGAGTCTGCCGATGAGGATGTGGTGATTGACAGAGTCGAAAGCCTTGGCCAGGTCAATGAATACGGCTGCACAGTATTGTTTCTTATCGATGGCGGTTATGATATCGTTTAGGACCTTGAGCGTGGCTGAGGTGCACCCATGACAAGCTCTGAAACCAGATTGCATAGCGGAGAAGGTACGGTGGGATTCAAAATGGTCGGTAATCTGTTTGTTGACTTGGCTTTCGAAGACCTTAGAAAGGCAGGGCAGGATGGATATAGGTCTGTAGCCGTTTGGGTCTAGAGTATCTCCCCCTTTCGAAGACCTTAGAAAGGCAGGGTAGGATGGATATAGGTCTGTAGCAGTTTGGGTCTAGAGTATCTCCCCCTTTCGAAGACCTTAGAAAGGCAGGGTAGGATGGATATAGGTCTGTAGCAGTTTGGGTCTAGAGTATCTCCCCCTTTCGAAGACCTTAGAAAGGCAGGGTAGGATGGATATAGGTCTGTAGCAGTTTGGGTCTAGAGTATCTCCCCCTTTAGAAGACCGTAGAAAGGCAGGGCAGGATGGATATAGGTCTGTAGCTGTTTGGGTCTAGAGTATCTCCCCCTTAGAAGAGGGGGATGACCGCTGTTGCTTTCCAATCTTTGGGAATCTCAGACGACACGAAAGAGAGGTTGAACAGGCTAGTAATAGGGGTTGCAACAATTTCGGCAGATAATTTGATAAAGAAAGGGTCCAGATTGTCTAGCCCGGCTGATATCTAGGGGTCCAGATTTTGCAGCTCTTTCAATCCACAAATCACAGTACAGTCAAGAAGGATCCAAACATGTCATAGGTCATGGGTATACAGTTAGACTGACCATAACAGCTGAAACAGAGCAGTACCTTCTCCTCCATACAGTTAGACTGACCATAACAGCTGAAACAGAGCAGTACCTTCTCCATACAGCTAGACTGACCATACCAGCTGAAACAGAGCAGTACCTTCTCCATACAGCTAGACTGACCATACCAGCTGAAACAGAGCAGTACCTTCTCCATACAGCTAGACTGACCATACCAGCTGAAACAGAGCAGTACCTTCTCCTCCATACAGCTAGACTGACCATACCAGCTGAAACAGAGCAGTACCTTCTCCATACAGCTAGACTGACCATAACAGCTGAAACAGAGCAGTACCTTCTCCATACAGCTAGACTGACCATAACAGCTGAAACAGAGCAGTACCTTCTCCTCCATACAGCTAGACTGACCATAACAGCTGAAACAGAGCAGTACCTTCTCCATACAGCTAGACTGACCATACCAGCTGAAACAGAGCAGTACCTTCTCCATACAGCTAGACTGACCATACCAGCTGAAACAGAGCAGTACCTTCTCCATACAGCTAGACTGACCATACCAGCTGAAACAGAGCAGTACCTTCTCCTCCATACAGCTAGACTGACCATAACAGCTGAAACAGAGCAGTACCTTCTCCATACAGCTAGACTGACCATAACAGCTGAAACAGAGCAGTACCTTCTCCATACAGCTAGACTGACCAGAACAGCTGAAACAGAGCAGTACCTTCTCCTCCATACAGCTAGACTGACCATACCAGCTGAAACAGAGCAGTACCTTCTTCTCCATACAGCTAGACTGACCATAACAGCTGAAACAGAGCAGTACCTTCTCCATACAGCTAGACTGACCATACCAGCTGAAACAGAGCAGTACCTTCTCCATACAGCTAGACTGACCATAACAGCTGAAACAGAGCAGTACCTTCTTCTCCATACAGCTAGACTGACCATAACATGTTGGACGGGCGGGCAGGGTTAGGGTTAGGGTTAAACTTAACCGAAGGTTAGGGTTAAACTAAACCGAAGGTTAGGGTTAGGGTTAAACTAAACTGAAGGTTAGGGTTAGGATTAAACTAAACCGAAGGTTAGGGTAAGGGTTAAACTAAACCGAAGGTTAGGGTTAGGGTTAAACTAAACCGAAGGTTTGGATTAGGGTTAAACTAAACAGAAGGTTAGGGTTAAACTAAACCGAAGGTGAGGGTTAGGGTTAAACTAAACCGAAGGTTAGGGTTAAACTAAACCAAAGGTTAGGGTTAAACTAAACCAAAGGATAGGGTTAAAACTAAACCGAAGGTTAGGGTTAGGGTTAAACTAAACCGAAGGTTAGGGTTAAACTAAACCGAAGGTTAGGGTTAGGATTCAACTAAATCGAAGGTTAGGGTTCAACTGAACCAAAGGTTAGGGTTAAACTAAACCGAAGGTTAGGGTTAAACTAAACCGAAGGTTAGGGTTAGGGTTAAACTAAACCGAAGGTTAGGGTTAAACTAAACCAAAGGATAGGGTTAAAACTAAACCGAAGGTTAGGGTTAGGGTTAAACTAAACCGAAGGTTAGGGTTAAACTAAACCGAAGGTTAGGGTTAGGATTCAACTAAATCGAAGGTTAGGGTTCAACTGAACCAAAGGTTAGGGTTAAACTAAACCGAAGGTGAGGGTTAAACTAAACCGAAGGTGAGGGTTAGGGTTAAACTGAACCGTAGGTTAGAGTAAGGGTTAAACTAAACCGGAGGTTAGGGTTAGGGTTAAACTAAACCGAAGGTTAGGGTTAAACTAAACCGAAGGTTAGGGTTAAACTAAACCGAAGGTTAGGGTTAAACTAAACCGAAGGTGAGGGTTAAACTAAACCGAAGGTTAGAGTAAGGGTTAAACTGAACCGTAGGTTAGAGTTAGGATTCAACTAAACCGGAGGTTAGGGTTAAACTAAACCGAAGGTGAGGGTTAGGGTTAAACTGAACCGTAGGTTAGAGTAAGGGTTAAACTAAACCGGAGGTTAGGGTTAGGGTTAAACTAAACCGAAGGTTAGGGTTAAACTAAACCGAAGGTTAGGGTTCAACTGAACCAAAGGTTAGGGTTAAACTAAACCGAAGGTTAGGGTTAAACTAAACCGAAGGTGAGGGTTAAACTAAACCGAAGGTGAGGGTTAAACTAAACCGAAGGTTAGGGTTAGGGTTAAACTAAACCGAAGGTGAGGGTTAAACTAAACCGAAGGTGAGGGTTAAACTAAACAGAAGGTGAGGGTTAGGGTTAAACTAAACCGAAGGTGAGGGTTAAACTAAACCGAAGGTGAGGGTTAGGGTTAAACTAAACCGTCGGTTAGGGTTAAGGTTAAATTAAACCGAAGGTTAGAGTTCAACTAAACCGGAGGTAGGGTTAAACTAAACCGAAGGTGAGGGTTAAACTAAACCGAAGGTTAGGGTTAAACTAAACCGAAGGTTAGGGTTAAGGTTAAATTAAACCGAAGGTTAGAGTTCAACTAAACCGGAGGTAGGGTTAAACTAAACCGAAGGTGAGGGTTAAACTAAACCGAAGGTTAGGGTTAAACTAAACCGAAGGTTAGGGTTAAACTAAACCGAAGGTTAGGGTTAAGGTTAAACTAAACCGAAGGTTAGGGTTCAACTAAACCGAAGGTTAGGGTTAAACTAAACCGAAGGTTAGGGATACGGTTAAACTAAACCGAAGGTTAGGGTTAAACTAAACCGAAGGTTAGGGTTAAACTAAACCGAAGGTTAGGGTTAAGGTTAAACTAAACCGAAGGTTAGGGTTCAACTAAACCGAAGGTTAGGGTTAAACTAAACCGAAGGTTAGGGATACGGTTAAACTAAACCGAAGGTTAGGGTTAAACTAAACCGAAGGTGAGGGTTAAACTAAACCGAAGGTTAGGGTTAAACTAAACCGAAGGTTAGGGTTAAACTAAACCGAAGGTTAGGGTTAAGGTTAAACTAAACCGAAGGTTAGGGTTCAACTAAACCGAAGGTTAGGGTTAAACTAAACCGAAGGTTAGGGATAGGGTTAAACTAAACCGAAGGTTAGGGTTAAACTAAACCGAAGGTGAGGGTTAAACTAAACCGAAGGTTAGGGATAGGGTTAAACTGAACCAAAGGTTAGGGTTAGGGTTAAACTAAACCGAAGGTTAGGGTTAAACTAAACCGAAGGTTAGGGTTAAACTAAACCGGAGGTAGGGTTAAACTAAACCGAAGGTTAGGGTTAAACTAAACCGAAGGTTAGGGTTAAACTAAACCGAAGGTGAGGGTTAAACTAAACCGAAGGTTAGGGTTAAACTAAACCGAAGGTTAGGGTTAAGGTTAAACTAAACCGAAGGTTAGGGTTCAACTAAACCGAAGGTTAGGGTTAAACTAAACCGAAGGTTAGGGATAGGGTTAAACTAAACCGAAGGTTAGGGTTAAACTAAACCGAAGGTGAGGGTTAAACTAAACCGAAGGTTAGGGATAGTGTTAAACTGAACCAAAGGTTAGGGTTAGGGTTAAACTAAACCAAAGGTTAGGGTTAGGGTTAAACTAAACCGAAGGTTAGGGTTAAACTAAACCAAAGGTTAGGGATAGGGTTAAACTGAACCAAAGGTTAGGGTTAGGGTTAAACTAAACCAAAGGTTAGGGTTAGGGTTAAACTAAACCAAAGGTTAGGGTTAGGGTTAAACTAAACCGAAGGTTAGGGTTAAACTAAACCAAAGGTTAGGGATAGGGTTAAACTAAACCGAAGGTTAGGGTTAAACTAAACCAAAGGTTAGGGTTAGGGTTAAACTAAACCGAAGGTTAGGGTTAAGGTTAAACTAAACCGAAGATTAGGGTTAAACTAAACAGAAGGTTATGGTTAAACTAAACCAAAGGTTAGGGTTAGGGTTAAACTAAACCGAAAGTTAGGGTTAAACTAAACCGAAGGTGAGGGTTAGGGTTAAACTAAACCGAAGGTTAGGGTTAAACTAAACCAAAGGTTAGGGTTAGGGTTAAACTAAACCGAAGGTTAGGGTTAAACTAAACCAGAGGTTAGGGTTTGGGTTAAACTAAACCGAAGGTTAGGGTAAGGGTTAAACTGAACCGAAGGTTAGGGTTTGAGTTAAACTAAACCGAAGGTTAGGGTTAGGGTTAAACTTAACCGAAGGTTAGGGTTAGGGTTAAACTATACCGAAGATTAGGGTTAGGGTTAAACTTAACCGAAGGTTAGGGTTAGCGTTCAACTAAACCAAAGGTTAGGGTTAGGATTAAACTAAACCGAAGGTTAGGGTTAAACTTAACCGAAGGTTAGGTTTAGGGTTAAACTAAACCGAAGGTTAGGGTTAGGGTTAAACTAAACCGAAGGTTAGGGTTAGGATTAAACTAAACCGAAGGTTAGGGTTAAACTAAACCGAAGGTTAGGGTTAGGATTAAACTAAACCGAAGGTTAGGGTTAGGGTTAAACTAAACCGAAGGTTTGGTTTAGGGTTAAACTAAACTGAAGTATAGGGATAGGGTTAAACTAAACCGAAGGTTAGGGTTAAAACTAAACCGAAGGTTAGGGTTAGGGTTAAACTGAACCGAAGGTTAGGGTAAGGGATAAACTGAACCGAAGGTTAGGGTTAAAACTAAACCGAAGGTTAGGGTTAGGGTTAAACTAAACCGAAGGTTAGAGTTCAACTAAACCGGAGGTAGGGTTAAACTAAACCGAAGGTGAGGGTTAAACTAAACCGAAGGTTAGGGTTAAACTAAACCGAAGGTTAGGGTTAAGGTTAAATTAAACCGAAGGTTAGAGTTCAACTAAACCGGAGGTAGGGTTAAACTAAACCGAAGGTGAGGGTTAAACTAAACCGAAGGTTAGGGTTAAACTAAACCGAAGGTTAGGGTTAAGGTTAAATTAAACCGAAGGTTAGAGTTCAACTAAACCGGAGGTAGGGTTAAACTAAACCGAAGGTGAGGGTTAAACTAAACCGAAGGTTAGGGTTAAACTAAACCGAAGGTTAGGGTTAAACTAAACCGAAGGTTAGGGTTAAGGTTAAACTAAACCGAAGGTTAGGGTTCAACTAAACCGAAGGTTAGGGTTAAACTAAACCGAAGGTTAGGGATACGGTTAAACTAAACCGAAGGTTAGGGTTAAACTAAACCGAAGGTTAGGGTTAAACTAAACCGAAGGTTAGGGTTAAGGTTAAACTAAACCGAAGGTTAGGGTTCAACTAAACCGAAGGTTAGGGTTAAACTAAACCGAAGGTTAGGGATACGGTTAAACTAAACCGAAGGTTAGGGTTAAACTAAACCGAAGGTGAGGGTTAAACTAAACCGAAGGTTAGGGTTAAACTAAACCGAAGGTTAGGGTTAAACTAAACCGAAGGTTAGGGTTAAGGTTAAACTAAACCGAAGGTTAGGGTTCAACTAAACCGAAGGTTAGGGTTAAACTAAACCGAAGGTTAGGGATAGGGTTAAACTAAACCGAAGGTTAGGGTTAAACTAAACCGAAGGTGAGGGTTAAACTAAACCGAAGGTTAGGGATAGGGTTAAACTGAACCAAAGGTTAGGGTTAGGGTTAAACTAAACCGAAGGTTAGGGTTAAACTAAACCGAAGGTTAGGGTTAAACTAAACCGGAGGTAGGGTTAAACTAAACCGAAGGTTAGGGTTAAACTAAACCGAAGGTTAGGGTTAAACTAAACCGAAGGTGAGGGTTAAACTAAACCGAAGGTTAGGGTTAAACTAAACCGAAGGTTAGGGTTAAGGTTAAACTAAACCGAAGGTTAGGGTTCAACTAAACCGAAGGTTAGGGTTAAACTAAACCGAAGGTTAGGGATAGGGTTAAACTAAACCGAAGGTTAGGGTTAAACTAAACCGAAGGTGAGGGTTAAACTAAACCGAAGGTTAGGGATAGTGTTAAACTGAACCAAAGGTTAGGGTTAGGGTTAAACTAAACCAAAGGTTAGGGTTAGGGTTAAACTAAACCGAAGGTTAGGGTTAAACTAAACCAAAGGTTAGGGATAGGGTTAAACTGAACCAAAGGTTAGGGTTAGGGTTAAACTAAACCAAAGGTTAGGGTTAGGGTTAAACTAAACCAAAGGTTAGGGTTAGGGTTAAACTAAACCGAAGGTTAGGGTTAAACTAAACCAAAGGTTAGGGATAGGGTTAAACTAAACCGAAGGTTAGGGTTAAACTAAACCAAAGGTTAGGGTTAGGGTTAAACTAAACCGAAGGTTAGGGTTAAGGTTAAACTAAACCGAAGATTAGGGTTAAACTAAACAGAAGGTTATGGTTAAACTAAACCAAAGGTTAGGGTTAGGGTTAAACTAAACCGAAAGTTAGGGTTAAACTAAACCGAAGGTGAGGGTTAGGGTTAAACTAAACCGAAGGTTAGGGTTAAACTAAACCAAAGGTTAGGGTTAGGGTTAAACTAAACCGAAGGTTAGGGTTAAACTAAACCAGAGGTTAGGGTTTGGGTTAAACTAAACCGAAGGTTAGGGTAAGGGTTAAACTGAACCGAAGGTTAGGGTTTGAGTTAAACTAAACCGAAGGTTAGGGTTAGGGTTAAACTTAACCGAAGGTTAGGGTTAGGGTTAAACTATACCGAAGATTAGGGTTAGGGTTAAACTTAACCGAAGGTTAGGGTTAGCGTTCAACTAAACCAAAGGTTAGGGTTAGGATTAAACTAAACCGAAGGTTAGGGTTAAACTTAACCGAAGGTTAGGTTTAGGGTTAAACTAAACCGAAGGTTAGGGTTAGGGTTAAACTAAACCGAAGGTTAGGGTTAGGATTAAACTAAACCGAAGGTTAGGGTTAAACTAAACCGAAGGTTAGGGTTAGGATTAAACTAAACCGAAGGTTAGGGTTAGGGTTAAACTAAACCGAAGGTTTGGTTTAGGGTTAAACTAAACTGAAGTATAGGGATAGGGTTAAACTAAACCGAAGGTTAGGGTTAAAACTAAACCGAAGGTTAGGGTTAGGGTTAAACTGAACCGAAGGTTAGGGTAAGGGATAAACTGAACCGAAGGTTAGGGTTAAAACTAAACCGAAGGTTAGGGTTAGGGTTAAACTAAACCGAAGGTTTGGTTTAGGGTTAAACTAAACCGAAGGTTAGGGTTAGGGTTAAACTAAACCGAAGGTTAGGGTTAAAACTAAACCGAAGGTTAGGGATAGGGTTAAACTAAACCGAAGGTTAGGGTTAAAACTAAACCGAAGGTTATGGTTAGGGTTAAACTAAACCGAAGGTTTGGTTTAGGGTTAAACTAAACTGAAGTATAGGGTTAGGATTCAACTAAATCAAAGGTTAGGGTTAAACTGAACCGAAGGTTAGGGTTAGGGTTAAACTAAACCAAAGGTTAGGGTTAAACTAAACCGAAGGTTAGAGTTAGGGTTAAACTGAACCGAAGGTTAGGGTAAGGGTTAAACTGAACCGAAGGTTAGGGTTAGGATTCAACTAAATCAAAGGTTAGGGTTAAACTAAACCGAAGTTTAGGGATAAAATCAATCGAAGGTTAGGGTTAGGGTTAAACTGAACCGAAGGTTAGGATTAAACTAAATCGAAGGTTAGGGTTAAACTAAACCGAAGGTTAGAGTTAGGGTTAAACTGAACCGAAGGTTAGGGTTAAACTAAACCGAAGGTTAGGGTTAGGATTCAACTAAATCGAAGGTTAGGGTTAAACTAAATCGAAGGTTAGGGTTAGAGTTAAACTAAGGTACAGGTACAGAACAGGAAGTACTACAGACCCAACAGGAAGGGAATGTCACCTTAAACAGTCCGAGAACAACCAGCTCCTCCGAGGCAACGAAGAGATCTGATTGGTTCAGGTCAGTGATGATGTCAGCACTAGGCCCCGCCCTCCTCTTCAGCCACGTTACGATGGAGGCCGAACTCTGGAAAACTAACAGACAGAGGAGAAAGAGAGAGTGTGTGTGTGTGTGTGTGTGTGTAATTTGTGTGTGTGTGTGTGTGTGTGTGTGTGTGTGTGTGTGTGTGTGTGTGTGTGTGTGTGTGTGTGTGTGTGTGTGTGTGTGTGTGTGTGTGTGTGTGTGTGTGTGTGTGTGTGTGTGTGTGTGTGTGTGTGTGTGTACCTGGGCAGGGTACAGGGTTGTGTCTGTCTCCTGATAGGTAGAGCCGTAGAGGGGGTGGAGTCGTTGCGTTCAGTTCCTTGGTCAGTTCGGTTTCCTTGGAGACGTCGACTACGCCCAGTTTCACCTCCGAGCCAATCAGCTGCTCCGCGGCTCCACGGAACGCTATCGCCAGCCGCTGGGCATCCCCAGAGAGAGGAGCAACTACACACACACACATTACACACACACACATTACACACAAACACATTACACACACACACATTATACACATTACACACACACACTAACGCCAGCCGCTGGGCGTCCCCAGAGAGAGGAGACTACACACAAACAAAGACAGCTATGGTCAGATAGTTGAAACAAAGATAATGTTTAACTACATTCAGTGGTCAGATAGTTGAAACAAAGCTAATGTTTAACTACATTCAGTGGTCAGATAGTTGAAACAAAGATCATGTTGAACTACATTCAGTGGTCAGATAGTTGAAACAAAGATCATGTTGAACTACATTCAGTGGTCAGATAGTTGAAACAAAGATCATGTTGAACTACATTCAGTGGTCAGATAGTTGAAACAAAGATCATGTTGAACTACATTCAGTGGTCAGATAGTTGAAACAAAGATCATGTTTAACTACATTCAGTGGTCAGATAGTTGAAACAAAGATCCTGTTGAACTACATTCAGTGGTCAGATAGTTGAAACAAAGATCATGTTGAACTACATTCAGTGGTCAGATAGTTGAAACAAAGATCATGTTGAACTACATTCAGTGGTCAGATAGTTGAAACAAAGATCATGTTGAACTATATTCAGTGGTCAGATAGCTGAAACAAAGATAATGTTTAACTACATTCAGTGATCAGATAGTTGAAACAAAGATCATGTTTAACTACATTCAGTGGTCAGATAGTTGAAACAAAGATCATGTTTAACTACATTCAGTGGTCAGATAGTTGAAACAAAGATAATGTTTAACTACATTCAGTGGTCAGATAGTTGAAACAAAGATAATGTTTAACTACAAGTATTCATGCCCCTTTTACTTTAAAAAAATGTTTTTATGTTGACGTTGCCAAAGCAAGTGAAATAGATAATAAACAAAAGTGAAATAAACAATTTTAAAAAATGAAGAATAAACATTACACTCACAAAAGTTCCAAAAGGAATAGACACATTTCAAAAATGTGATATTAAGTTTATGTACAGTGTTCTAACGATGTGCAAAAAGAGGGGAAAATAAAATCTCTCTCTCTTTCTCTCTCCTCGCTGCATTTCTCACACAGTCAGTCAGTCAGAACCTATGAGGTCTGTTCTCTTCTCAGCCGAAGACTCCTTATATGGAAGAAGATGCAGTACCTTCAGAATGGATTCACACCCCCTTTCCTCTGTTTCTTGTTGTTACAGGCTGAATTTAAAATGGATTCAATGTAGATGTTGTGTCACCGGCCTACCCACAACACCCCATATGATGTCATAGTGAATTATGGTTTTATGGTCTACCCACAACACCCCATAATGTCATAGTGAATTATGGTTTTATGGTCTACCCACAACACCCCATAATGTCATAGTGAATTATGGTTTTATGGTCTACCCACAACACCCCATAATGTCATAGTGAATTATGGTTTTACGGTCTACCCACAACACCCCATAATGTCATAGTGAATTATGGTTTTATGGCCTACCCACAACACCCCATAATGTCATAGTGAATCATGGTTTTATGGTCTACCCACAACACCCCATAATGTCAAAGTGGAATTATGGTTTTACGGTCTACCCACAACACCCCATAATGTCATAGTGAATTATGGTTTTATGGTCTACCCACAACACCCCATAATGTCATAGTGAATGATGGTTTTATGGTCTACCCACAACACCCCATAATGTCATAGTGAATTATGGTTTTATGGTCTACCCACAACACCCCATAATGTCATAGTGAATTATGGTTTTATGGTCTACCCACAACACCCCATAATGTCATAGTGAATTATGGTTTTACGGTCTACCCACAACACCCCATAATGTCATAGTGAATGATGGTTTTATGGTCTACCCACAACACCCCATAATGTCATAGTGAATGATGGTTTTATGGTCTACCCACAACACCCCATAATGTCATAGTGAATTATGGTTTTATGGTCTACCCACAACACCCCATAATGTCATAGTGAATTATGGTTTTATGGCCTACCCACAACACCCCATAATGTCATAGTGAATTATGGTTTTATGGTCTACCCACAACACCCCATAATGTCATAGTGAATTATGGTTTTATGGTCTACCCACAACACCCCATAATGTCATAGTGAATTATGGTTTTATGGTCTACCCACAACACCCCATAATGTCAAAGTGGAATTGTGTTTTTAGAAATGTTTACAAATTCATTAAAACATGAAAAGCTGGAATGTCTAGAGTCAATAAGTATTCAACCCTCTTTGTCATGTCCTAAATAAGTTCAGGAGTAAATGTTTGCTTTAACAAGTCACATATTAAGTTGCATGGACTCACTCTGTGTGCAATAATAGTGTTTAACATGATTATTTTGAATCTCTGTACCTCACCACATACAATTATCTGTGAGGTCCAAACACAGACTCAACCACAAAGACCAGGGAAGTTTTCCAACGCCTCACAAAGAAGGTGATTGGTAGATGGGTAAATATAAAAGAAGCAGACTTGAATATCCCTTTGAGCATGGTGAAGTCATTAATTACACTTTGGATGGTGTATCAATACACCCAGTCACTACATAGATACTGGCATCCTTCCTAACTCAGTTACCGGAGAGGAAGGAAACTGCTCAGGGATTTCACCATGAGGCCAATGGTGACTTTAAAATAGTTACGCAGTTTAATGGCTGTGATAGCAGGATAGCTGACAATGGATCAACAACATTGTAGTTACTCCACAATACTCACCTAATTGAGTGAAAAGAAGGAAACCTGTACAGAATAAAAAATATTCCAAAACAAGCCTCCTGTTTTCAAAAAGGTACTAAATTAAAACTGCAAAGAATTTGGCAAAGAAATTAACTTTATGTCCTGAATACAAAGCGTTATGTTTGGGGCAAATCCAACACAATACATTACTGAGCACCACTCTTCATATGTTTAAGCATAGTGGTGGCTGCATCATGTTATGGGTATGCTTGTTATCGGCAAGGACTACAGAGTGTTTTAGGATAAAAATAAACAATATAGAGCTAAGCACAGGCAAAATCCTGAAGGAAAACCTTCCCAACACACAGGGACACAAATTCACCTTTCAGCTGATCAACAACCTAAAACACAAGGCCAAATATACACTGGAGTTGCTTACCGAGACCACATTGAACGTTCCCGAATGGCTGAGTAACAGCTTTGACTTAAATCATTTAAAAATGTTTTAAATGATAATGTGCAAATATTGTACCATCCAGGTGTGCAAAGCTCTTACCCAGAAAGACACACCTGTAATCGCTGCCAAAGATGATTCTAACATGCATTGACTCAGGGGTGTGAATATTCACTGCTACTACTACAACCCCATATAACTACTACTACTACAACCCCATAGAACTACTACTACTACTACTACTACTACTACTACTACTACTACTACTACTACTACTACTACTACTACTACAACCCCATATAACTACTAACCCATATAACTACTACTACTACTACTAACCCATATAACTACTACTACTACTACTACTACCCCATATAACTACTACTACAACTACCCCATATAACTACTACTACTACTACTACCCCATATAACTACTACTACAACTACTACTACAACCCCATATAACTACTACTACAACCCCATATAACTACTACTACCCCATATAACTACTACTACTACAAGCCCATATAACTACTACTACAACCCCATATAACTACTACTACTACAGCCCCATATAACTACTACTACCCCATATAACTACTACTACTACCCCATATAACTACTACTACTACGACCCCATATAACTACTACTACTACTACTACTACTACTACTACTACTACTACTACTACTACTACTACTACTACCCCATATAACTACTACTACTACTACCCAATATAACTACTACTACAACCCCATATAACTACTACTACTACAACCCCATTTACTACTACTACTACTACAACAACCCCATTTACTACTACTACTACTACTACCCCATATAAGTACTACTACTACGACCCCATATAACTACTACTACTACTACTACTACTACTACCCCATATAACTACTACTACTACTACCCAATATAACTACTACTACAACCCCATATAACTACTACTACCCCATATAACTACTACTACTACTACCCTATATAATTACTACTTCAACCCCATATAACTACTACTACGACCCCATATAACTACTACTACGACCCCATATAACTACTACTACGACCCCATATAACTACTACTACTACTACCCAATATAACTACTACTACAACCCCATATAACTACTACTACCCCATATAACTACTACTACTACTACCCTATATAATTACTACTACAACCCCATATAACTACTACTACAACCCCATATAACTACTACTACAACCCCATATAACTACTTCAACCCCATATAACTACTACTACGACCCCATATAACTACTATTACGACCCCATATAACTACTACTACGACCCCATATAACTACTACTACGACCCCATATAACTACTACTACGACCCCATATAACTACTACTACAACCCCATATAACTACTACTACTACAACCCCATATAACTACTACTACTACTACCCCATATAACTACTACTACTACCCCATATAACTACTACTACTACCCCATATAACTACTACTACTACTACTACTACGACCCCATATAACTACTATTACGACCCCATATAACTACTACTACTACAACCCCATATAACTACTACTACTACTACCCCATATAACTACTACTACAACCCCATATAACTACTACTACTACTACTACTACTACCCAATATAACTACTACTACTACCCCATATAACTACTACTACTACTACTACCCCATATAACTACTACTACTACTACTTCTACCCCATATAACTACTACTACTACTACCCCATATAACTACTACTACTACTACCCCATATAACTACTACTACTACTACTACTACCCAATATAACTACTACTACTACCCCATATAACTACTACTACTACTACACCATATAACTACTACTACTACTACTACCCCATATAACTACTACTACTACTACCCCATATAACTACTACTACTACCCGATATAACTACTACTACAACCCCATATAACTACTACTACTACCCCATATAACTACTACTAATACTACTACCCCATATAACTACTACTACAACCCCATATAACTACTACTACAACCCCATATAACTACTACTACTACTGCTGCTGCAACCCCATATAACTACTACTACTACCCCATATAACTACTACTACTACTACTACCCCATATAACTACTACTACTACTACAACCCCATATAACTACTACTACTACTACTACTACTACCCCATATAACTACTACTACTCATTCATATATCTTTATGTACATATTCTTTATCCCTTTACACTTGTGTGTGTATAAGGTAGTAGTGTGGAATTGTTAGGTTAGATTACTGTTGGTTATTACTGCATTGTCGGAACTAGAAGCACAAGCATTTCGCTACACTCGCATTAACATCTGCTAACCATGTGTATGTGACTAATAAAATTTGATTTGATTTGATTACTACTACCCCATATAACTACTACTACTACTACCCCATATAACTACTGCTACTACTACTACTACTACTACCCAATATAACTACTACTACTACCCCATATAACTACTACTACTACTACACCATATAACTACTACTACTACTACTACTACCCCATATAACTACTACTACTACTACCCCATATAACTACTACTACTACCCCATATAACTACTACTACAACCCCATATAACTACTACTACTACCCCATATAACTACTACTAATACTACTACTACCCCATATAACTACTACTACAACCCCATATAACTACTACTACAACCCCATATAACTACTACTACTACTGCAACCCCATATACGGTACCCAGGGTTAGTACTAGCTACAATACTCAGGGTTAGTACTAGCTACGATACTCAGGGTTAAAGGTTAGAGGGTTAGTATTAGCTACAGTACTCAGGGTTAAAGGTTAGAGGGTTAGTATTAGCTACAGTACTCAGGGTTAAAGGTTAGAGGGTTAGTAGTAGCTACAGTACTCAGGGTTAAAGGTTAGAGGGTTAGTACTAGCTACAGTACTTAGGGTTAAAGGTTAGAGGGTTAGTATTAGCTACAGTACTCAGGGTTAAAGGTTAGAGGGTTAGTATTAGCTACAGTACTTAGGGTTAAAGGTTAGAGGGTTAGTATTAGCTACAGTACTTAGGGTTAAAGGTTAGAGGGTTAGTACTAGCTACAGTACTCAGGGTTAAAGGTTAGAGGGTTATTATTAGCTACAGTACTCAGGGTTAAAGGTTAGAGGGTTAGTATTAGCTACAGTACTCAGGGTTAAAGGTTAGAGGGTTAGTATTAGCTACAGTACTCAGGGTTAAAGGTTAGAGGGTTAGTATTAGCTACAGTACTCAGGGTTAAAGGTTAGAGGGTTAGTATTAGCTACAGTACTCAGGGTTAAAGGTTAGAGGGTTAGTATTAGCTACAGTACTCAGGGTTAAAGGTTAGAGGGTTAGTATTAGCTACAGTACTCAGGGTTAAAGGTTAGAGGGTTAGTACTAGCTACAGTACTCAGGGTTAAAGGTTAGAGGGTTAGTATTAGCTACAGTACTCAGGGTTAAAGGTTAGAGGGTTAGTATTAGCTACAGTACTTAGGGTTAAGGTTAGAGGGTTAGTACTAGCTACAGTACTCAGGGTTAAAGGTTAGAGAGTTAGAGGGTTAGTATTAGCTACAGTACTCAGGGTTAAAGGTTAGAGGGTTAGTATTAGCTACAGTACTCAGGGTTAAAGGTTAGAGGGTTAGTACTAGCTACAGTACTCAGGGTTAAAGGTTAGATGGTTAGAGGGTTAGTATTAGCTACAGTACTCAGGGTTAAAGGTTAGAGGGTTAGTATTAGCTACAGTACTCAGGGTTAAAGGTTAGAGGGTTAGTATTAGCTACAGTACTTAGGGTTAAAGGTTAGAGGGTTAGTACTAGCTACAGTACTTAGGGTTAAAGGTTAGAGGGTTAGTATTAGCTACAGTACTCAGGGTTAAAGGTTAGAGGGTTAGTATTAGCTACAGTACTCAGGGTTAAAGGTTAGAGGGTTAGTATTAGCTACAGTACTCAGGGTTAAAGGTTAGAGGGTTAGTATTAGCTACAGTACTCAGAGTTAAAGGTTAGAGGGTTAGTATTAGCTACAGTACTCAGGGTTAAAGGTTAGAGGGTTAGAGGGTTAGTATTAGCTACAGTACTCAGGGTTAAAGGTTAGAGGGTTAGTATTAGCTACAGTACTCAGGGTTAAAGGTTAGAGGGTTAGTATTAGCTACAGTACTCAGGGTTAAAGGTTAGAGGGTTATTATTAGCTACAGTACTCAGGGTTAAAGGTTAGAGGGTTAGTATTAGCTACAGTACTCAGGGTTAAAGGTTAGAGGGTTAGTATTAGCTACAGTACTCAGGGTTAAAGGTTAGAGGGTTAGTACTAGCTACAGTACTCAGGGTTAAAGGTTAGAGGGTTAGTATTAGCTACAGTACTCAGGGTTAAAGGTTAGAGGGTTAGTATTAGCTACAGTACTCAGGGTTAAAGGTTAGAGGGTTAGTATTAGCTACAGTACTTAGGGTTAAAGGTTAGAGGGTTAGTATTAGCTACAGTACTTAGGGTTAAAGGTTAGAGGGTTAGTATTAGCTACAGTACTCAGGGTTAAAGGTTAGAGGGTTAGTATTAGCTACAGTACTCAGGGTTAAAGGTTAGAGGGTTAGTATTAGCTACAGTACTCAGGGTTAAAGGTTAGAGGGTTAGTATTAGCTACAGTACTTAGGGTTAAAGGTTAGAGGGTTAGTATTAGCTACAGTACTTAGGGTTAAAGGTTAGAGGGTTAGTATTAGCTACAGTACTCAGGGTTAAAGGTTAGAGGGTTAGTATTAGCTACAGTACTTAGGGTTAAAGGTTAGAGGGTTAGTATTAGCTACAGTACTTAGGGTTAAAGGTTAGAGGGTTAGTATTAGTTACAGTTCTCAGGGTTAAAGGTTAGAGGGTTAGTATTAGCTACAGTACTTAGGGTTAAAGGTTAGAGGGTTAGTATTAGCTACAGTACTTAGGGTTAAAGGTTAGAGGGTTAGTATTAGCTACAGTACTTAGGGTTAAAGGTTAGAGGGTTAGTATTAGCTACAGTACTTAGGGTTAAAGGTTAGAGGGTTAGGGTTACTTACAGAAGTGCACCAGCAGCTGTTTGTATTGTTGGAGAGCTCGGTTAAAGTTCTCCTTCTTCAACAGCAGAATCCCGTTCTCCTCCGGGAGAGAGGTAGAGCTGTCACCGTCCACGCTGACAGAGACACTCAGACAGCAGACAGTCACACACAGCAGCAGCAGTGTCCTCCTCATGGTGATTCTCAGTGGGACTGACTCTCATACAGAGGAGGTCTGGGTCTGGGGACTGTGTGTGTCTGTGTGTGTGTAGTGTGTCTGCGTGTGTGAAGTGTGAATGTGTGTGTGTGTGTGTGCAGCTGAGGGGAACATAAGGTAGGGCTGATAAGAAACGTGTACTTTGGTGCTGCTGGAAACGGCCCTTCTCCGTGTGTGTGTGTGTGTGTGTGTGTGTGTGTGTGTGTGTGTGTGTGTGTGTGTGTGTGTGTGTGTGTGTGTGTGTGTGTGTGTGTGTGTGTGTGTGTGTGTGTGTGTGTGTGTGTGTGTGTGTGTGTGTGTGTGTGTGTGTGTGAGAGATGGGTGTGGTGTGTGTGTGTTTCTGCTGACCCGTTAGTTAATGCTTTATCGTAGTTGGCACAGATACACTACTCTTGTCTACAGCCAACTACCACACTCCTATCAGCTGTAAAATCACTATGAGTATATCAAACACACCGCACTCTGCCCTCACACACACGGCTGATATCTGTGTATTAATAATCAGTGTTTATCAGCCAGAGAGGCTGATGGGAACGCAAGGTGACCGCAGACACACCACTGCAGTAAAACTCTGGGTAGTCAGACAAGGGTGGACGGAGTCTGGCTGACCGGGTTTAAACAACACGTCCTTCTGAGCAAAAGGGCATCACCAGACTGTCAGCCTGTTAAAGGCATCACCAGACTGTGTTAGCCTGTTAAAGACATCACCAGACTGTGTTAGCCTGTTAAAGACATCACCAGACTGTGTTAGCCTGTTAAAGACGTCACCAGACTGTGTTAGCCTGTTAAAGACATCACCAGACTGTGTTAGCCTGTTAAAGACATCACCAGACTGTGTTAGCCTGTTAAAGACATCACCAGACTGTGTTAGCGTGTTAAAGACATCACCAGACTGTGTTAGCCTGTTAAAGACATCACCAGACTGTGTTAGCGTGTTAAAGACATCACCAGACTGTGTTAGCCTGTTAAAGACATCACCAGACTGTGTTAGCCTGTTAAAGACATCACCAGACTGTGTTAGCCTGTTAAAGACATCACCAGACTGTGTTAGCCTGTTAAAGACATCACCAGACTGTGTTAGCCTGTTAAAGACGTCACCAGACTGTGTTAGCCTGTTAAAGACATTACCAGACTGTGTTAGCCTGTTAAAGACATCACCAGACTGTGTTAGCCTGTTAAAGACATTACCAGACTGTGTTAGCCTGTTAAAGACGTCACCAGACTGTGTTAGCCTGTTAAAGACGTCACCAGACTGTGTTCGCGTGTTAAAGACGTCACCAGACTGTGTTAGCCTGTTAAAGACGTCACCAGACTGTGTTAGCCTGTTAAAGACGTCACCAGACTGTGTTAGCCTGTTAAAGACATCACCAGACTGTGTTAGCCTGTTAAAGACGTCACCAGACTGTGTTAGCCTGTTAAAGACATCACCAGACTGTGTTAGCCTGTTAAAGACATCACCAGACTGTGTTAGCCTGTTAAAGACATCACCAGACTGTGTTAGCCTGTTAAAGACATCACCAGACTGTGTTAGCCTGTTAAAGACATCACCAGACTGTGTTAGCCTGTTAAAGACGTCACCAGACTGTGTTAGCCTGTTAAAGACATTACCAGACTGTGTTAGCCTGTTAAAGACATCACCAGACTGTGTTAGCCTGTTAAAGACATTACCAGACTGTGTTAGCCTGTTAAAGACGTCACCAGACTGTGTTAGCCTGTTAAAGACGTCACCAGACTGTGTTCGCCTGTTAAAGACATCACCAGACTGTGTTAGCCTGTCAAAGACATCACCAGACTGTGTTAGCCTGTTAAAGACATCACCAGACTGTGTTAGCCTGTTAAAGACGTCACCAGACTGTGTTAGCCTGTTAAAGGCATCACCAGACTGTGTTAGCCTGTTAAAGACATCACCAGACTGTGTTAGCCTGTTAAAGACGTCACCAGACTGTGTTAGCCTGTTAAAGACATCACCAGACTGTGTTAGCCTGTTAAAGGCATCACCAGACTGTGTTAGCCTGTTAAAGGCATCACCAGACTGTGTTAGCCTGTTAAATGCATCACCAGACTGTGTTAGCCTTTTAAAGACGTCACCAGACTGTGTTAGCCTGTTAAAGACGTCACCAGACTGTGTTAGCCTGTTAAAGACGTCACCAGACTGTGTTAACCTGTTAAAGACGTCACCATACTGTGTTGGCCTGTTAAAGACGTCACCAGACTGTGTTAGCCTGTTAAAGACGTCACCAGACTGTGTTAGCCTGTTAAAGACATCACCAGACTGTGTTAGCCTGTTAAAGACATCACCAGACTGTGTTAGTGTGTTAAAGACGTCACCAGACTGTGTTAGCCTGTTAAAGACGTCACCAGACTGTGTTAGCCTGTTAAAGACATCACCAGACTGTGTTAGCCTGTTAAAGACATCACCAGACTGTGTTAGCCTGTTAAAGACATCACCAGACTGTGTTAGCGTGTTAAAGACATTACCAGACTATGTTAGCGTGTTAAAGATATCACCAGACTGTGTCAGCCTGTTAAAGACATCACCAGACTGTGTTAGCGTGTTAAAGACATCACCAGACTGTGTTAGCCTGCTTAACTAAAGACTTCACCAGACTGTGTTAGCCTGTTAAAGGCATCACCAGACTGTGTTAGCCTGTTAAAGACGTCACCAGACTGTGTTAGCCTGTTAAAGACATCACCAGACTGTGTTAGCCTGTTAAAGACATCACCAGACTGTGTTAGCCTGTTAAAGGCATCACCAGACCGTGTTAGCCTGTTAAAGGCATCACCAGACTGTGTTAGCCTGTTAAATGCATCACCAGACTGTGTTAGCCTGTTAAAGACGTCACCAGACTGTGTTAGCCTGTTAAAGACGTCACCAGACTGTGTTAGCCTGTTAAAGACGTCACCAGACTGTGTTAACCTGTTAAAGACGTCACCATACTGTGTTGGCCTGTTAAAGACGTCACCAGACTGTGTTAGCCTGTTAAAGACGTCACCAGACTGTGTTAGCCTGTTAAAGACATCACCAGACTGTGTTAGCCTGTTAAAGACATTACCAGACTGTGTTAGCCTGTTAAAGACGTCACCAGACTGTGTTAGCCTGTTAAAGACGTCACCAGACTGTGTTCGCCTGTTAAAGACATCACCAGACTGTGTTAGCCTGTTAAAGACATCACCAGACTGTGTTAGCCTGTTAAAGACATCACCAGACTGTGTTAGCCTGTTAAAGACGTCACCAGACTGTGTTAGCCTGTTAAAGGCATCACCAGACTGTGTTAGCCTGTTAAAGACATCACCAGACTGTGTTAGCCTGTTAAAGACGTCACCAGACTGTGTTAGCCTGTTAAAGACATCACCAGACTGTGTTAGCCTGTTAAAGGCATCACCAGACTGTGTTAGCCTGTTAAAGGCATCACCAGACTGTGTTAGCCTGTTAAATGCATCACCAGACTGTGTTAGCCTTTTAAAGACGTCACCAGACTGTGTTAACCTGTTAAAGACGTCACCATACTGTGTTGGCCTGTTAAAGACGTCACCAGACTGTGTTAGCCTGTTAAAGACGTCACCAGACTGTGTTAGCCTGTTAAAGACATCACCAGACTGTGTTAGCCTGTTAAAGACATCACCAGACTGTGTTAGCCTGTTAAAGACATCACCAGACTGTGTCAGCCTGTTAAAGACATCACCAGACTGTGTTAGCGTGTTAAAGACATCACCAGACTGTGTTAGCCTGCTGAACTAAAGACATCACCAGACTGTGTTAGCCTGTTAAAGGCATCACCAGACTGTGTTAGCCTGTTAAAGACGTCACCAGACTGTGTTAGCCTGTTAAAGACGTCACCAGACTGTGTTAGCCTGTTAAAGACATCACCCGACTGTGTTAGCGTGTTAAAGACATCACCAGACTGTGTTAGCCTGTTAAAGACATCACCAGACCGTGTTAGCCTGTTAAAGACGTCACCAGACTGTGTTAGCCTGTTAAAGACATTACCAGACTGTGTTAGCCTGTTAAAGACATCACCAGACTGTGTTAGCCTGTTAAAGACATTACCAGACTGTGTTAGCCTGTTAAAGACATCACCAGACTGTGTTCGCGTGTTAAAGACATCACCAGACTGTGTTAGCCTGTTAAAGACATCACCAGACTGTGTTAGCCTGTTAAAGACATCACCAGACTGTGTTAGCCTGTTAAAGACGTCACCAGACTGTGTTAGCCTGTTAAAGGCATCACCAGACTGTGTTAGCCTGTTAAAGACATCACCAGACTGTGTTAGCCTGTTAAAGACGTCACCAGACTGTGTTAGCCTGTTAAAGACATCACCAGACTGTGTTAGCCTGTTAAAGGCATCACCAGACTGTGTTAGCCTGTTAAAGGCATCACCAGACTGTGTTAGCCTGTTAAATGCATCACCAGACTGTGTTAGCCTGTTAAAGACGTCACCAGACTGTGTTAGCCTGTTAAAGACGTCACCAGACTGTGTTAGCCTGTTAAAGACGTCACCAGACTGTGTTAACCTGTTAAAGACGTCACCATACTGTGTTGGCCTGTTAAAGACGTCACCAGACTGTGTTAGCCTGTTAAAGACGTCACCAGACTGTGTTAGCCTGTTAAAGACGTCACCAGACTGTGTTAGCCTGTTAAAGACGTCACCAGACTGTGTTAGCCTGTTAAAGACGTCACCAGACTGTGTTAGCCTGTTAAAGACGTCACCAGACTGTGTTAGCGTGTTAAAGACGTAACCAGACTGTGTTAGCCTGTTAAAGACGTCACCAGACTGTGTTAGCCTGTTAAAGACATCACCAGACTGTGTTAGCCTGTTAAAGACATCACCAGACTGTGTTAGCCTGTTAAAGACATCACCAGACTGTGTTAGCCTGTTAAAGACATCACCAGACTGTGTTAGCCTGTTAAAGACATCACCAGACTGTGTTAGCCTGTTAAAGACGTCACCAGACTGTGTTAGCCTGTTAAAGGCATCACCAGACTGTGTTAGCCTGTTAAAGACATCACCAGACTGTGTTAGCCTGTTAAAGACGTCACCAGACTGTGTTAGCCTGTTAAAGACATCACCAGACTGTGTTAGCCTGTTAAAGGCATCACCAGACTGTGTTAGCCTGTTAAAGGCATCACCAGACTGTGTTAGCCTGTTAAATGCATCACCAGACTGTGTTAGCCTTTTAAAGACGTCACCAGACTGTGTTAGCCTGTTAAAGACGTCACCAGACTGTGTTAGCCTGTTAAAGACATCACCAGACTGTGTTAGCCTGTTAAAGGCATCACCAGACTGTGTTAGCCTGTTAAAGGCATCACCAGACTGTGTTAGCCTGTTAAATGCATCACCAGACTGTGTTAGCCTTTTAAAGACGTCACCAGACTGTGTTAGCCTGTTAAAGACGTCACCAGACTGTGTTAGCCTGTTAAAGACGTCACCAGACTGTGTTAACCTGTTAAAGACGTCACCATACTGTGTTGGCCTGTTAAAGACGTCACCAGACTGTGTTAGCCTGTTAAAGACGTCACCAGACTGTGTTAGCCTGTTAAAGACATCACCAGACTGTGTTAGCCTGTTAAAGACATCACCAGACTGTGTTAGCCTGTTAAAGACATCACCAGACTGTGTCAGCCTGTTAAAGACATCACCAGACTGTGTTAGCGTGTTAAAGACATCACCAGACTGTGTTAGCCTGCTGAACTAAAGACATCACCAGACTGTGTTAGCCTGTTAAAGGCATCACCAGACTGTGTTAGCCTGTTAAAGACGTCACCAGACTGTGTTAGCCTGTTAAAGACGTCACCAGACTGTGTTAGCCTGTTAAAGACATCACCCGACTGTGTTAGCGTGTTAAAGACATCACCAGACTGTGTTAGCCTGTTAAAGACATCACCAGACCGTGTTAGCCTGTTAAAGACGTCACCAGACTGTGTTAGCCTGTTAAAGACATTACCAGACTGTGTTAGCCTGTTAAAGACATCACCAGACTGTGTTAGCCTGTTAAAGACATTACCAGACTGTGTTAGCCTGTTAAAGACATCACCAGACTGTGTTCGCGTGTTAAAGACATCACCAGACTGTGTTAGCCTGTTAAAGACATCACCAGACTGTGTTAGCCTGTTAAAGACATCACCAGACTGTGTTAGCCTGTTAAAGACGTCACCAGACTGTGTTAGCCTGTTAAAGGCATCACCAGACTGTGTTAGCCTGTTAAAGACATCACCAGACTGTGTTAGCCTGTTAAAGACGTCACCAGACTGTGTTAGCCTGTTAAAGACATCACCAGACTGTGTTAGCCTGTTAAAGGCATCACCAGACTGTGTTAGCCTGTTAAAGGCATCACCAGACTGTGTTAGCCTGTTAAATGCATCACCAGACTGTGTTAGCCTGTTAAAGACGTCACCAGACTGTGTTAGCCTGTTAAAGACGTCACCAGACTGTGTTAGCCTGTTAAAGACGTCACCAGACTGTGTTAACCTGTTAAAGACGTCACCATACTGTGTTGGCCTGTTAAAGACGTCACCAGACTGTGTTAGCCTGTTAAAGACGTCACCAGACTGTGTTAGCCTGTTAAAGACGTCACCAGACTGTGTTAGCCTGTTAAAGACGTCACCAGACTGTGTTAGCCTGTTAAAGACGTCACCAGACTGTGTTAGCCTGTTAAAGACGTCACCAGACTGTGTTAGCGTGTTAAAGACGTAACCAGACTGTGTTAGCCTGTTAAAGACGTCACCAGACTGTGTTAGCCTGTTAAAGACATCACCAGACTGTGTTAGCCTGTTAAAGACATCACCAGACTGTGTTAGCCTGTTAAAGACATCACCAGACTGTGTTAGCGTGTTAAAGACATTACCAGACTGTGTTAGCGTGTTAAAGATATCACCAGACTGTGTCAGCCTGTTAAAGACATCACCAGACTGTGTTAGCGTGTTAAAGACATCACCAGACTGTGTTAGCCTGTTAAAGACATCACCAGACTGTGTTAGCCTGTTAAAGACATCACCAGACTGTGTTAGCCTGTTAAAGACATCACCAGACTGTGTTAGCCTGTTAAAGACGTCACCAGACTGTGTTAGCCTGTTAAATGCATCACCAGACTGTGTTAGCCTGTTAAAGACGTCACCAGACTGTGTTAGCCTGTTAAAGACGTCACCAGACTGTGTTGGCCTGTTAAAGACGTCACCAGACTGTGTTAACCTGTTAAAGACGTCACCATACTGTGTTGGCCTGTTAAAGACGTCACCAGACTGTGTTAGCCTGTTAAAGACGTCACCAGACTGTGTTAGCCTGTTAAAGACGTCACCAGACTGTGTTAGCCTGTTAAAGACGTCACCAGACTGTGTTAGCCTGTTAAAGACGTCACCAGACTGTGTTAGCCTGTTAAAGACATCACCAGACTGTGTTAGCCTGTTAAAGACGTCACCAGACTGTGTTAGCCTGTTAAAGACATCACCAGACTGTGTTAGCCTGTTAAAGACGTCACCAGACTGTGTTAGCCTGTTAAAGACATCACCAGACTGTGTTAGCGTGTTAAAGACATTACCAGACTGTGTTAGCGTGTTAAAGATATCACCAGACTGTGTCAGCCTGTTAAAGACATCACCAGACTGTGTTAGCGTGTTAAAGACATCACCAGACTGTGTTAGCGTGTTAAAGGCATCACCAGACTGTGTTAGCCTGTTAAAGACATCACCAGACTGTGTTAGTCTGCTGAACTAAAGACATCACCAGACTGTGTTAGCCTGTTAAAGACATCACCAGACTGTGTTAGTCTGTTAAAGACATCACCAGACTGTGTTAGCCTGTTAAAGACGTCACCAGACTGTGTTAGCCTGTTAAAGACGTCACCAGACTGTGTTAGCCTGTTAAAGACGTCACCAGACTGTGTTAGCCTGTTAAAGACATCACCAGACTGTGTTAGCCTGTTAG
>NC_092087.1:117917869-118047052 GCF_045679555.1 Salvelinus alpinus | reverse complement strand
CCCCTCTAGAGGAACTACAATGTACTGACTAGAATAACCCAAATTCACTGGTCATCTACAATACTATAGCCCCCTCTAGAGGAACTACAATGTACTGACTAGAATAACCCAAATTCACTGGTCATCTACAATACTATAGCCCCCTCTAGGGGGGACTACAGTGTACTGACTAGAATAACCCAAATTCACTGGTCATCTACAATACTATAGCCCCCTCTAGGGGGGACTACAATGTACTGACTAGAATAACCCAAATTCACTGGTCATCTACAATACTATAGCCCCCTCTAGTGGGACTACCATGTACTGACAAGGATAACCCAAATTCACTGGTCATCTAAAATACTATAGCCCCCTCTAGGGGGGACTACAATGTACTGACTAGAATAACCCAAATTCACTGGTCATCTACAATACTATAGCCCCCTCTAGGGGGGACTACAATGTACTGACTAGAATAACCCACATTCACTGGTCATCTACAATACTATAGCCCCCTCTAGAGGAACTACAATGTACTGACTAGAATAACCCAAATTCACTGGTCATCTACAATACTATAGCCCCCTCTAGGGGGAACTACAATGTACTGACTAGAATAACCCAAATTCACTGGTCATCTACAATACTATAGCCCCCTCTAGGGGAACTACAATGTACTCACTAGAATAACCCAAATTCACTGGTCATCTACAATACTATAGCCCCCTCTAGGGGGAACTACAATGTACTCACTAGAATAACCCAAATTCACTGGTCATCTACAATACTATAGCCCCCTCTAGAGGGGACTACAATGTACTGACTAGAATAACCCAAATTCACTGGTCATCTACAATACTATAGCCCCCTCTAGTGGGAACTACAATGTACTGACTAGAATAACCCAAATTCACTGGTCATCTACAATACTATAGCCCCCTCTAGGGGGACTACAATGTACTGACTAGAATAACCCAAATTCACTGGTCATCTACAATACTATAGCCCCCTCTAGGGGAACTACAATGTACTGACTAGAATAACCCAAATTCACTGGTCATCTACAATACTATAGCCCCCTCTAGGGGGAACTACAATGTACTGACTAGAATAACCCAAATTCACTGGTCATCTACAATACTATAGCCCCCCCTAGAGGAACTACAATGTACTGACTAGAATAACCCAAATTCACTGGTCATCTACAATACTATAGCCCCCTCTAGAGGAACTACAATGTACTGACTAGAATAACCCAAATTCACTGGTCATCTACAATACTATAGCCCCCTCTAGGGGGGACTACAATGTACTGACTAGAATAACCCACATTCACTGGTCATCTACAATACTATAGCCCCCTCTAGGGGGACTACAATGTACTGACTAGAATAACCCAAATTCACTGGTCATCTACAATACTATAGCCCCCTCTAGAGGAACTACAATGTACTGACTAGAATAACCCAAATTCACTGGTCATCTACAATACTATAGCCCCCTCTAGGGGGACTACAATGTACTGACTAGAATAACCCAAATTCACTGGTCATCTACAATACTATAGCCCCCTCTAGTGGGAACTACAATGTACTGACTAGAATAACCCAAATTCACTGGTCATCTACAATACTATAGCCCCCTCTAGAGGGACTACAATGTACTGACTAGAATATCCCAAATTCACTGGTCATCTACAATACTATAGCCCCCTCTAGAGGAACTACAATGTACTGACTAGAATAACCCAAATTCACTGGTCATCTACAATACTATAGCCCCCTCTAGGGGAACTACAATGTACTGACTAGAATAACCCAAATTCACTGGTCATCTACAATACTATAGCCCCCTCTAGGGGGGACTACAATGTACTGACTAGAATAACCCAAATTCACTGGTCATCTACAATACTATAGCCCCCTCTAGGGGGATTACAATGTACTGACTAGAATAACCCAAATTCACTGGTCATCTACAATACTATAGCCCCCTCTAGGGGGATTACAATGTACTGACTAGAATAACCCAAATTCACTGGTCATCTACAATACTATAGCCCCCTCTAGGGGGAACTACAATGTACTGACTAGAATAACCCAAATTCACTGGTCATCTACAATACTATAGCCCCCTCTAGGGGGACTACAATGTACTGACTAGAATAACCCAAATTCACTGGTCATCTACAATACTATAGCCCCCTCTAGAGGGAACTACAATGTACTGACTAGAATAACCCAAATTCACTGGTCATCTACAATACTATAGCCCCCTCTAGGGGGACTACAATGTACTGACTAGAATAACCCAAATTCACTGGTCATCTACAATACTATAGCCCCCTCTAGTGGGAACTACAATGTACTGACTAGAATAACCCAAATTCACTGGTCATCTACAATACTATAGCCCCCTCTAGGGGGACTACAATGTACTGACTAGAATAACCCAAATTCACTGGTCATCTACAATACTATAGCCCCCTCTAGGGGGAACTACAATGTACTGACTAGAATAACCCAAATTCACTGGTCATCTACAATACTATAGCCCCCTCTAGGGGGAACTACAATGTACTGACTAGAATAACCCAAATTCACTGGTCATCTACAATACTATAGCCCCCTCTAGGGGGAACTACAATGTACTGACTAGAATAACCCAAATTCACTGGTCATCTACAATACTATAGCCCCCTCTAGGGGGACTACAATGTACTGACTAGAATAACCCAAATTAACTGGTCATCTACAATACTATAGCCCACTCTAGAGGAACTACAATGTACTGACTAGAATAACCCACATTCACTGGTCATCTACAATACTATAGCCCCCTCTAGGGGGACTACAATGTACTGACTAGAATAACCCAAATTCACTGGTCATCTACAATACTATAGCCCCCTCTAGGGGGGACTACAATGTACTGACTAGAATAACCCAAATTCACTGGTCATCTACAATACTATAGCCCCCTCTAGGGGGAACTACAATGTACTGACTAGAATAACCCACATTCACTGGTCATCTACAATACTATAGCCCCCTCTAGAGGAACTACAATGTACTGACTAGAATAACCCAAATTCACTGGTCATCTACAATACTATAGCCCCCTCTAGGGGGAACTACAATGTACTGACTAGAATAACCCAGATTCACTGGTCATCTACAATACTATAGCCCCCTCTAGGGGGGACTACAATGTACTGACTAGAATAACCCAAATTCACTGTTCATCTACAATACTATAGCCCCCTCTAGGGGGACTACAATGTACTGACTAGAATAACCCAGATTCACTGGTCATCTACAATACTATAGCCCCCTCTAGGGGGGACTACAATGTACTGACTAGAATAACCCAAATTCACTGTTCATCTACAATACTATAGCCCCCTCTAGTGGGAACTACAATGTACTGACTAGAATAACCCAGATTCACTGGTCATCTACAATACTATAGCCCCCTCTAGGGGGGACTACAATGTACTGACTAGAATAACCCAAATTCACTGTTCATCTACAATACTATAGCCCCCTCTAGGGGGACTACAATGTACTGACTAGAATAACCCAGATTCACTGGTCATCTACAATACTATAGCCCCCTCTAGGGGGACTACAATGTACTGACTAGAATAACCCAGATTCACTGGTCATCTACAATACTATAGCCCCCTCTAGGGGGGACTACAATGTACTGACTAGAATAACCCAAATTCACTGGTCATCTACAATACTATAGCCCCCTCTAGGGGGACTACAATGTACTGACTAGAATAACCCAAATTCACTGGTCATCTACAATACTATAGCCCCCTCTAGAGGAACTACAATGTACTGACTAGAATAACCCAAATTCACTGGTCATCTACAATACTATAGCCCCCTCTAGGGGGAACTACAATGTACTGACTAGAATAACCCAGATTCACTGGTCATCTACAATACTATAGCCCCCTCTAGGGGGGACTACAATGTACTGACTAGAATAACCCAAATTCACTGTTCATCTACAATACTATAGCCCCCTCTAGGGGGACTACAATGTACTGACTAGAATAACCCAAATTCACTGGTCATCTACAATACTATAGCCCCCTCTAGGGGGACTACAATGTACTGACTAGAATAACCCAAATTCACTGGTCATCTACAATACTATAGCCCCCTCTAGAGGAACTACAATGTACTGACTAGAATAACCCAGATTCACTGGTCATCTACAATACTATAGCCCCCTCTAGGGGGGACTACAATGTACTGACTAGAATAACCCAAATTCACTGGTCATCTACAATACTATAGCCCCCTCTAGGGGGACTACAATGTACTGACTAGAATAACCCAAATTCACTGGTCATCTACAATACTATAGCCCCCTCTAGGGGGAACTACAATGTACTGACTAGAATAACCCACATTCACTGGTCATCTACAATACTATAGCCCCCTCTAGGGGGACTACAATGTACTGACTAGAATAACCCAAATTCACTGGTCATCTACAATACTATAGCCCCCTCTAGGGGGAACTACAATGTACTGACTAGAATAACCCACATTCACTGGTCATCTACAATACTATAGCCCCCTCTAGGGGGACTACAATGTACTGACTAGAATAACCCAAATTCACTGGTCATCTACAATACTATAGCCCCCTCTAGGGGGACTACAATGTACTGACTAGAATAACCCAAATTCACTGGTCATCTACAATACTATAGCCCCCTCTAGGGGGAACTACAATGTACTGACTAGAATAACCCACATTCACTGGTCATCTACAATACTATAGCCCCCTCTAGGGGGGACTACAATGTACTGACTAGAATAACCCAAATTCACTGGTCATCTACAATACTATAGCCCCCTCTAGGGGGAACTACAATGTACTGACTAGAATAACCCAAATTCACTGTTCATCTACAATACTATAGCCCCCTCTAGGGGGACTACAATGTACTGACTAGAATAACCCAAATTCACTGGTCATCTACAATACTATAGCCCCCTCTAGGGGAACTACAATGTACTGACTAGAATAACCCAAATTCACTGGTCATCTACAATACTATAGCCCCCTCTAGTGGGGACTACAATGTACTGACTAGAATAACCCAAATTCACTGGTCATCTACAATACTATAGCCCCCTCTAGGGGAACTACAATGTACTGACTAGAATAACCCAAATTCACTGGTCATCTACAATACTATAGCCCCCTCTAGTGGGAACTACAATGTACTGACTAGAATAACCCACATTCACTGGTCATCTACAATACTATAGCCCCCTCTAGTGGGAACTACAATGTACTGACTAGAATAACCCACATTCACTGGTCATCTACAATACTATAGCCCCCTCTAGGGGGAACTACAATGTACTGACTAGAATAACCCAAATTCACTGGTCATCTACAATACTATAGCCCCCTCTAGGGGGACTACAATGTACTGACTAGAATAACCCAAATTCACTGGTCATCTACAATACTATAGCCCCCTCTAGGGGGAACTACAATGTACTGACTAGAATAACCCAAATTAACTGGTCATCTACAATACTATAGCCCCCTCTAGGGGGAACTACAATGTACTAACTAGAATAACCCACATTCACTGGTCATCTACAATACTATAGCCCCCTCTAGGGGGACTACAATGTACTGACTAGAATAACCCAGATTCACTGGTCATCTACAATACTATAGCCCCCTCTAGGGGGACTACAATGTACTGACTAGAATAACCCAGATTCACTGGTCATCTACAATACTATAGCCCCCTCTAGAGGAACTACAATGTACTGACTAGAATAACCCAAATTCACTGGTCATCTACAATACTATAGCCCCCTCTAGGGGGACTACAATGTACTGACTAGAATAACCCAAATTCACTGGTCATCTACAATACTATAGCCCCCTCTAGGGGGACTACAATGTACTGACTAGAATAACCCACATTCACTGGTCATCTACAATACTATAGCCCCCTCTAGGGGGACTACAATGTACTGACTAGAATAACCCAAATTCACTGGTCATCTACAATACTATAGCCCCCTCTAGGGGAACTACAATGTACTGACTAGAATAACCCAAATTCACTGGTCATCTACAATACTATAGCCCCCTCTAGGGGGACTACAATGTACTGACTAGAATAACCCAAATTCACTGGTCATCTACAATACTATAGCCCCCTCTAGAGGAACTACAATGTACTGACTAGAATAACCCACATTCACTGGTCATCTACAATACTATAGCCCCCTCTAGGGGGACTACAATGTACTGACTAGAATAACCCAAATTCACTGGTCATCTACAATACTATAGCCCCCTCTAGAGGAACTACAATGTACTGACTAGAATAACCCACATTCACTGGTCATCTACAATACTATAGCCCCCTCTAGAGGAACTACAATGTACTGACTAGAATAACCCAAATTCACTGGTCATCTACAATACTATAGCCCCCTCTAGGGGGACTACAATGTACTGACTAGAATAACCCACATTCACTGGTCATCTACAATACTATAGCCCCCTCTAGAGGAACTACAATGTACTGACTAGAATAACCCAAATTCACTGGTCATCTACAATACTATAGCCCCCTCTAGGGGGACTACAATGTACTGACTAGAATAACCCAAATTCACTGGTCATCTACAATACTATAGCCCCCTCTAGAGGAACTACAATGTACTGACTAGAATAACCCACATTCACTGGTCATCTACAATACTATAGCCCCCTCTAGGGGGACTACAATGTACTGACTAGAATAACCCAAATTCACTGGTCATCTACAATACTATAGCCCCCTCTAGAGGAACTACAATGTACTGACTAGAATAACCCAAATTCACTGGTCATCTACAATACTATAGCCCCCTCTAGAGGAACTACAATGTACTGACTAGAATAACCCAGATTCACTGGTCATCTACAATACTATAGCCCCCTCTAGGGGGGACTACAATGTACTGACTAGAATAACCCAAATTCACTGGTCATCTACAATACTATAGCCCCCTCTAGTGGGAACTACAATGTACTGACTAGAATAACCCAAATTCACTGGTCATCTACAATACTATAGCCCCCTCTAGGGGGGACTACAATGTACTGACTAGAATAACCCAAATTCACTGGTCATCTACAATACTATAGCCCCCTCTAGTGGGACTACAATGTACTGACTAGAATAACCCAAATTCACTGGTCATCTACAATACTATAGCCCCCTCTAGGGGGGACTACAATGTACTGACTAGAATAACCCAAATTCACTGGTCATCTACAATACTATAGCCCCCTCTAGGGGGACTACAATGTACTGACTAGAATAACCCAAATTCACTGGTCATCTACAATACTATAGCCCCCTCTAGGGGGAACTACAATGTACTGACTAGAATAACCCAAATTCACTGTTCATCTACAATACTATAGCCCCCTCTAGGGGGACTACAATGTACTGACTAGAATAACCCAAATTCACTGGTCATCTACAATACTATAGCCCCCTCTAGGGGAACTACAATGTACTGACTAGAATAACCCAAATTCACTGGTCATCTACAATACTATAGCCCCCTCTAGTGGGGACTACAATGTACTGACTAGAATAACCCAAATTCACTGGTCATCTACAATACTATAGCCCCCTCTAGGGGAACTACAATGTACTGACTAGAATAACCCAAATTCACTGGTCATCTACAATACTATAGCCCCCTCTAGTGGGAACTACAATGTACTGACTAGAATAACCCACATTCACTGGTCATCTACAATACTATAGCCCCCTCTAGTGGGAACTACAATGTACTGACTAGAATAACCCACATTCACTGGTCATCTACAATACTATAGCCCCCTCTAGGGGGAACTACAATGTACTGACTAGAATAACCCAAATTCACTGGTCATCTACAATACTATAGCCCCCTCTAGGGGGACTACAATGTACTGACTAGAATAACCCAAATTCACTGGTCATCTACAATACTATAGCCCCCTCTAGGGGGAACTACAATGTACTGACTAGAATAACCCAAATTAACTGGTCATCTACAATACTATAGCCCCCTCTAGGGGGAACTACAATGTACTAACTAGAATAACCCACATTCACTGGTCATCTACAATACTATAGCCCCCTCTAGGGGGACTACAATGTACTGACTAGAATAACCCAGATTCACTGGTCATCTACAATACTATAGCCCCCTCTAGGGGGACTACAATGTACTGACTAGAATAACCCAGATTCACTGGTCATCTACAATACTATAGCCCCCTCTAGAGGAACTACAATGTACTGACTAGAATAACCCAAATTCACTGGTCATCTACAATACTATAGCCCCCTCTAGGGGGACTACAATGTACTGACTAGAATAACCCAAATTCACTGGTCATCTACAATACTATAGCCCCCTCTAGGGGGACTACAATGTACTGACTAGAATAACCCACATTCACTGGTCATCTACAATACTATAGCCCCCTCTAGGGGGACTACAATGTACTGACTAGAATAACCCAAATTCACTGGTCATCTACAATACTATAGCCCCCTCTAGGGGAACTACAATGTACTGACTAGAATAACCCAAATTCACTGGTCATCTACAATACTATAGCCCCCTCTAGGGGGACTACAATGTACTGACTAGAATAACCCAAATTCACTGGTCATCTACAATACTATAGCCCCCTCTAGAGGAACTACAATGTACTGACTAGAATAACCCACATTCACTGGTCATCTACAATACTATAGCCCCCTCTAGGGGGACTACAATGTACTGACTAGAATAACCCAAATTCACTGGTCATCTACAATACTATAGCCCCCTCTAGAGGAACTACAATGTACTGACTAGAATAACCCACATTCACTGGTCATCTACAATACTATAGCCCCCTCTAGAGGAACTACAATGTACTGACTAGAATAACCCAAATTCACTGGTCATCTACAATACTATAGCCCCCTCTAGGGGGACTACAATGTACTGACTAGAATAACCCACATTCACTGGTCATCTACAATACTATAGCCCCCTCTAGAGGAACTACAATGTACTGACTAGAATAACCCAAATTCACTGGTCATCTACAATACTATAGCCCCCTCTAGGGGGACTACAATGTACTGACTAGAATAACCCAAATTCACTGGTCATCTACAATACTATAGCCCCCTCTAGAGGAACTACAATGTACTGACTAGAATAACCCACATTCACTGGTCATCTACAATACTATAGCCCCCTCTAGGGGGACTACAATGTACTGACTAGAATAACCCAAATTCACTGGTCATCTACAATACTATAGCCCCCTCTAGAGGAACTACAATGTACTGACTAGAATAACCCACATTCACTGGTCATCTACAATACTATAGCCCCCTCTAGAGGAACTACAATGTACTGACTAGAATAACCCAAATTCACTGGTCATCTACAATACTATAGCCCCCTCTAGGGGGAACTACAATGTACTGACGAGAATAACCCAGATTCACTGGTCATCTACAATACTATAGCCCCCTCTAGGGGGGACTACAATGTACTGACTAGTTTAACCCAAATTCACTGGTCATCTACAATACTATAGCCCCCTCTAGAGGAACTACAATGTACTGACTAGAATAACCCAAATTCACTGGTCATCTACAATACTATAGCCCCCTCTAGGGGGGACTACAATGTACTGACTGGAATAACCCAAATTCACTGGTCATCTACAATACTATAGCCCCCTCTAGAGGGGACTACAATGTACTGACTAGAATAACCCAAATTCACTGGTCATCTACAATACTATAGCCCCCTCTAGAGGGGACTACAATGAACTGACTAGAATAACCCAGATTCACTGGTCATCTACAATACTATAGCCCCCCCTAGAGGAACTACAATGTACTGACTAGAATAACCCAAATTCACTGGTCATCTACAATACTATAGCCCCCTCTAGAGGAACTGCAATGTACTGACTAGAATAACCCAAATTCACTGGTCATCTACAATACTATAGCCCCCTCTAGAGGGGACTACAATGAACTGACTAGAATAACCCAGATTCACTGGTCATCTACAATACTATAGCCCCCTCTAGAGGAACTACAATGTACTGACTAGAATAACCCAAATTCACTGGTCATCTACAATACTATAGCCCCCTCTAGGGGAACTACAATGTACTGACTAGAATAACCCAAATTCACTGGTCATCTACAATACTATAGCCCCCTCTAGGGGGACTACAATGTACTGACTAGAATAACCCAAATTCACTGGTCATCTACAATACTATAGCCCCCTCTAGGGGGACTACAATGTACTGACTAGAATAACCCAAATTCACTGGTCATCTACAATACTATAGCCCCCTCTAGAGGAACTACAATGTACTGACTAGAATAACCCAAATTCACTGGTCATCTACAATACTATAGCCCCCTCTAGAGGAACTACAATGTACTGACTAGAATAACCCAGATTCACTGGTCATCTACAATACTATAGCCCCCTCTAGGGGGGACTACAATGTACTGACTAGAATAACCCAAATTCACTGGTCATCTACAATACTATAGCCCCCTCTAGTGGGAACTACAATGTACTGACTAGAATAACCCAAATTCACTGGTCATCTACAATACTATAGCCCCCTCTAGGGGGGACTACAATGTACTGACTAGAATAACCCAAATTCACTGGTCATCTACAATACTATAGCCCCCTCTAGTGGGACTACAATGTACTGACTAGAATAACCCAAATTCACTGGTCATCTACAATACTATAGCCCCCTCTAGGGGGGACTACAATGTACTGACTAGAATAACCCAAATTCACTGGTCATCTACAATACTATAGCCCCCTCTAGGGGGACTACAATGTACTGACTAGAATAACCCACATTCACTGGTCATCTACAATACTATAGCCCCCTCTAGAGGGACTACAATGTACTGACTAGAATAACCCACATTCACTGGTCATCTACAATACTATAGCCCCCTCTAGGGGGGACTACAATGTACTGACTAGAATAACCCAAATTCACTGGTCATCTACAATACTATAGCCCCCTCTAGAGGGACTACAATGTACTGACTAGAATAACCCAAATTCACTGGTCATCTACAATACTATAGCCCCCTCTAGAGGGACTACAATGTACTGACTAGAATAACCCAAATTCACTGGTCATCTACAATACTATAGCCCCCTCTAGGGGGAACTACAATGTACTGACTAGAATAACCCACATTCACTGGTCATCTACAATACTATAGCCCCCTCTAGGGGGACTACAATGTACTGACTAGAATAACCCAAATTCACTGGTCATCTACAATACTATAGCCCCCTCTAGAGGAACTACAATGTACTGACTAGAATAACCCAAATTCACTGGTCATCTACAATACTATAGCCCCCTCTAGAGGGACTACAATGTACTGACTAGAATAACCCAAATTCACTGGTCATCTACAATACTATAGCCCCCTCTAGAGGAACTACAATGTACTGACTAGAATAACCCAAATTCACTGGTCATCTACAATACTATAGCCCCCTCTAGAGGAACTACAATGTACTGACTAGAATAACCCAAATTCACTGGTCATCTACAATACTATAGCCCCCTCTAGGGGGACTACAATGTACTGACTAGAATAACCCAAATTCACTGGTCATCTACAATACTATAGCCCCCTCTAGAGGAACTACAATGTACTGACTAGAATAACCCAAATTCACTGGTCATCTACAATACTATAGCCCCCTCTAGAGGAACTACAATGTACTGACTAGAATAACCCAAATTCACTGGTCATCTACAATACTATAGCCCCCTCTAGGGGGACTACAATGTACTGACTAGAATAACCCAAATTCACTGGTCATCTACAATACTATAGCCCCCTCTAGAGGGACTACAATGTACTGACTAGAATAACCCAAATTCACTGGTCATCTACAATACTATAGCCCCCTCTAGGGGGGACTACAATGTACTGACTAGAATAACCCAAATTCACTGGTCATCTACAATACTATAGCCCCCTCTAGGGGGACTACAATGTACTGACTAGAATAACCCAAATTCACTGGTCATCTACAATACTATAGCCCCCTCTAGAGGAACTACAATGTACTGACTAGAATAACCCAAATTCACTGGTCATCTACAATACTATAGCCCCCTCTAGAGGGACTACAATGTACTGACTAGAATAACCCAAATTCACTGGTCATCTACAATACTATAGCCCCCTCTAGAGGAACTACAATGTACTGACTAGAATAACCCAAATTCACTGGTCATCTACAATACTATAGCCCCCTCTAGAGGAACTACAATGTACTGACGAGAATAACCCAAATTCACTGGTCATCTACAATACTATAGCCCCCTCTAGAGGAACTACAATGTACTGACTAGAATAACCCAAATTCACTGGTCATCTACAATACTATAGCCCCCTCTAGGGGGACTACAATGTACTGACTAGAATAACCCAAATTCACTGGTCATCTACAATACTATAGCCCCCTCTAGAGGAACTACAATGTACTGACTAGAATAACCCAAATTCACTGGTCATCTACAATACTATAGCCCCCTCTAGGGGGACTACAATGTACTGACTAGAATAACCCAAATTCACTGGTCATCTACAATACTATAGCCCCCTCTAGGGGGACTACAATGTACTGACTAGAATAACCCAGATTCACTGGTCATCTACAATACTATAGCCCCCTCTAGAGGGACTACAATGTACTGACTAGAATAACCCAAATTCACTGGTCATCTACAATACTATAGCCCCCTCTAGAGGAACTACAATGTACTGACTAGAATAACCCAAATTCACTGGTCATCTATAATACTATAGCCCCCTCTAGGGGGGACTACAATGTACTGACTAGAATAACCCAAATTCACTGGTCATCTACAATACTATAGCCCCCTCTAGGGGAACTACAATGTACTGACTAGAATAACCCAAATTCACTGGTCATCTACAATACTATAGCCCCCTCTAGTGGGACTACAATGTACTGACTAGAATAACCCACATTCACTGGTCATCTACAATACTATAGCCCCCTCTAGGGGGACTACAATGTACTGACTAGAATAACCCAAATTCACTGGTCATCTACAATACTATAGCCCCCTCTAGGGGGGACTACAATGTACTGACTGGAATAACCCAAATTCACTGGTCATCTACAATACTATAGCCCCCTCTAGAGGGACTACAATGTACTGACTAGAATAACCCACATTCACTGGTCATCTACAATACTATAGCCCCCTCTAGGGGGAACTACAATGTACTGACTAGAATAACCCAAATTCACTGGTCATCTACAATACTATAGCCCCCTCTAGAGGAACTACAATGTACTGACTAGAATAACCCAAATTCACTGGTCATCTACAATACTATAGCCCCCTCTAGGGGGACTACAATGTACTGACTAGAATAACCCAAATTCACTGGTCATCTACAATACTATAGCCCCCTCTAGAGGAACTACAATGTACTGACTAGAATAACCCAAATTCACTGGTCATCTACAATACTATAGCCCCCTCTAGTGGGACTACAATGTACTGACTAGAATAACCCAAATTCACTGGTCATCTACAATACTATAGCCCCCTCTAGGGGGGACTACAATGTACTGACTAGAATAACCCAGATTCACTGGTCATCTACAATACTATAGCCCCCTCTAGGGGGACTACAATGAACTGACTAGAATAACCCAAATTCACTGGTCATCTACAATACTATAGCCCCCTCTAGGGGGACTACAATGTACTGACTAGAATAACCCAAATTCACTGGTCATCTACAATACTATAGCCCCCTCTAGAGGAACTACAATGTACTGACTAGAATAACCCAAATTCACTGGTCATCTACAATACTATAGCCCCCTCTAGAGGGACTACAATGTACTGACTAGAATAACCCAAATTCACTGGTCATCTACAATACTATAGCCCCCTCTAGAGGAACTACAATGTACTGACTAGAATAACCCAAATTCACTGGTCATCTACAATACTATAGCCCCCTCTAGGGGGGACTACAATGTACTGATTAGAATAACCCAGATTCACTGGTCATCTACAATACTATAGCCCCCTCTAGTGGGGACTACAATGTACTGACTAGAATAACCCACATTCACTGGTCATCTACAATACTATAGCCCCCTCTAGAGGAACTACAATGTACTGACTAGAATAACCCAAATTCACTGGTCATCTACAATACTATAGCCCCCTCTAGGGGGACTACAATGTACTGACTAGAATAACCCAAATTCACTGGTCATCTACAATACTATAGCCCCCTCTAGGGGGACTACAATGTACTGACTAGAATAACCCAGATTCACTGGTCATCTACAATACTATAGCCCCCTCTAGAGGGACTACAATGTACTGACTAGAATAACCCAAATTCACTGGTCATCTACAATACTATAGCCCCCTCTAGAGGAACTACAATGTACTGACTAGAATAACCCAAATTCACTGGTCATCTATAATACTATAGCCCCCTCTAGGGGGGACTACAATGTACTGACTAGAATAACCCAAATTCACTGGTCATCTACAATACTATAGCCCCCTCTAGAGGAACTACAATGTACTGACTAGAATAACCCAAATTCACTGGTCATCTACAATACTATAGCCCCCTCTAGGGGGGACTACAATGTACTGACTAGAATAACCCAAATTCACTGGTCATCTACAATACTATAGCCCCCTCTAGAGGGGACTACAATGTACTGACTAGAATAACCCAAATTCACTGGTCATCTACAATACTATAGCCCCCTCTAGAGGAACTACAATGTACTGACTAGAATAACCCAAATTCACTGGTCATCTACAATACTATAGCCCCCTCTAGGGGGACTACAATGTACTGACTAGAATAACCCAAATTCACTGGTCATCTACAATACTATAGCCCCCTCTAGGGGGACTACAATGTACTGACTAGAATAACCCAAATTCACTGGTCATCTACAATACTATAGCCCCCTCTAGTGGGACTACAATGTACTGACTAGAATAACCCAAATTCACTGGTCATCTACAATACTATAGCCCCCTCTAGGGGGGACTACAATGTACTGACTAGAATAACCCAAATTCACTGGTCATCTACAATACTATAGCCCCCTCTAGGGGGACTACAATGTACTGACTAGAATAACCCACATTCACTGGTCATCTACAATACTATAGCCCCCTCTAGGGGGGACTACAATGTACTGACTAGAATAACCCAAATTCACTGGTCATCTACAATACTATAGCCCCCTCTAGAGGGACTACAATGTACTGACTAGAATAACCCAAATTCACTGGTCATCTACAATACTATAGCCCCCTCTAGAGGGACTACAATGTACTGACTAGAATAACCCAAATTCACTGGTCATCTACAATACTATAGCCCCCTCTAGGGGGAACTACAATGTACTGACTAGAATAACCCACATTCACTGGTCATCTACAATACTATAGCCCCCTCTAGGGGGACTACAATGTACTGACTAGAATAACCCAAATTCACTGGTCATCTACAATACTATAGCCCCCTCTAGAGGAACTACAATGTACTGACTAGAATAACCCAAATTCACTGGTCATCTACAATACTATAGCCCCCTCTAGAGGGACTACAATGTACTGACTAGAATAACCCAAATTCACTGGTCATCTACAATACTATAGCCCCCTCTAGAGGAACTACAATGTACTGACTAGAATAACCCAAATTCACTGGTCATCTACAATACTATACACCCCTCTAGAGGAACTACAATGTACTGACTAGAATAACCCAAATTCACTGGTCATCTACAATACTATAGCCCCCTCTAGAGGAACTACAATGTACTGACTAGAATAACCCACATTCACTGGTCATCTACAATACTATAGCCCCCTCTAGAGGAACTACAATGTACTGACTAGAATAACCCAAATTCACTGGTCATCTACAATACTATAGCCCCCTCTAGGGGGGACTACAATGTACTGACTAGAATAACCCAAATTCACTGGTCATCTACAATACTATAGCCCCCTCTAGAGGAACTACAATGTACTGACTAGAATAACCCAAATTCACTGGTCATCTACAATACTATAGCCCCCTCTAGAGGGGACTACAATGAACTGACTAGAATAACCCAGATTCACTGGTCATCTACAATACTATAGCCCCCTCTAGAGGAACTACAATGTACTGACTAGAATAACCCAAATTCACTGGTCATCTACAATACTATAGCCCCCTCTAGGGGGAACTACAATGTACTGACTAGAATAACCCAAATTCACTGGTCATCTACAATACTATAGCCCCCTCTAGGGGGACTACAATGTACTGACTAGAATAACCCAAATTCACTGGTCATCTACAATACTATAGCCCCCTCTAGGGGGACTACAATGTACTGACTATAATAACCCAAATTCACTGGTCATCTACAATACTATAGCCCCCTCTAGAGGAACTACAATGTACTGACTAGAATAACCCAAATTCACTGGTCATCTACAATACTATAGCCCCCTCTAGAGGAACTACAATGTACTGACTAGAATAACCCAGATTCACTGGTCATCTACAATACTATAGCCCCCTCTAGGGGGGACTACAATGTACTGACTAGAATAACCCAAATTCACTGGTCATCTACAATACTATAGCCCCCTCTAGTGGGAACTACAATGTACTGACTAGAATAACCCAAATTCACTGGTCATCTACAATACTATAGCCCCCTCTAGGGGGGACTACAATGTACTGACTAGAATAACCCAAATTCACTGGTCATCTACAATACTATAGCCCCCTCTAGTGGGAACTACAATGTACTGACTAGAATAACCCAAATTCACTGGTCATCTACAATACTATAGCCCCCTCTAGAGGGAACTACAATGTACTGACTAGAATAACCCAAATTCACTGGTCATCTACAATACTATAGCCCCCTCTAGGGGGAACTACAATGTACTGACTAGAATAACCCAAATTCACTGGTCATCTACAATACTATAGCCCCCTCTAGGGGGGACTACAATGTACTGACTAGAATAACCCAAATTCACTGGTCATCTACAATACTATAGCCCCCTCTAGGGGGACTACAATGTACTGACTAGAATAACCCAAATTCACTGGTCATCTACAATACTATAGCCCCCTCTAGGGGGAACTACAATGTACTGACGAGAATAACCCAAATTCACTGGTCATCTACAATACTATAGCCCCCTCTAGGGGGACTACAATGTACTGACTAGAATAACCCAAATTCACTGGTCATCTACAATACTATAGCCCCCTCTAGAGGAACTACAATGTACTGACTAGAATAACCCAAATTCACTGGTCATCTACAATACTATAGCCCCCTCTAGGGGGGACTACAATGTACTGACTAGAATAACCCAAATTCACTGGTCATCTACAATACTATAGCCCCCTCTAGAGGAACTACAATGTACTGACTAGAATAACCCAAATTCACTGGTCATCTACAATACTATAGCCCCCTCTAGGGGGGACTACAATGTACTGACTAGAATAACCCAAATTCACTGGTCATCTACAATACTATAGCCCCCTCTAGAGGAACTACAATGTACTGACTAGAATAACCCAAATTCACTGGTCATCTACAATACTATAGCCCCCTCTAGGGGGAACTACAATGTACTGACTAGAATAACCCAGATTCACTGGTCATCTACAATACTATAGCCCCCTCTAGAGGAACTACAATGTACTGACTAGAATAACCCAAATTCACTGGTCATCTACAATACTATAGCCCCCTCTAGAGGAACTACAATGTACTGACTAGAATAACCCAAATTCACTGGTCATCTACAATACTATAGCCCCCTCTAGGGGGACTACAATGTACTGACTAGAATAACCCAAATTCACTGGTCATCTACAATACTATAGCCCCCTCTAGGGGGAACTACAATGTACTGACTAGAATAACCCAAATTCACTGGTCATCTACAATACTATAGCCCCCTCTAGGGGGAACTACAATGTACTGACTAGAATAACCCAAATTCACTGGTCATCTACAATACTATAGCCCCCTCTAGTGGGGACTACAATGTACTGACTAGAATAACCCAAATTCACTGGTCATCTACAATACTATAGCCCCCTCTAGGGGGGACTACAATGTACTGACTAGAATAACCCAAATTCACTGGTCATCTACAATACTATAGCCCCCTCTAGGGGGACTACAATGTACTGACTAGAATAACCCACATTCACTGGTCATCTACAATACTATAGCCCCCTCTAGAGGAACTACAATGTACTGACTAGAATATCCCAAATTCACTGGTCATCTACAAAACTATAGCCCCCTCTAGGGGGACTACAATGTACTGACTAGAATAACCCAAATTCACTGGTCATCTACAATACTATAGCCCCCTCTAGGGGGACTACAATGTACTGACTAGAATAACCCAAATTCACTGGTCATCTACAATACTATAGCCCCCTCTAGAGGAACTACAATGTACTGACTAGAATAACCCAAATTCACTGGTCATCTACAATACTATAGCCCCCTCTAGAGGGACTACAATGTACTGACTAGAATAACCCAAATTCACTGTTCATCTACAATACTATAGCCCCCTCTAGGGGGACTACAATGTACTGACTAGAATAACCCAGATTCACTGGTCATCTACAATACTATAGCCCCCTCTAGGGGGACTACAATGTACTGACTAGAATAACCCAAATTCACTGGTCATCTACAATACTATAGCCCCCTCTAGGGGGGACTACAATGTACTGACTAGAATAACCCAAATTCACTGGTCATCTACAATACTATAGCCCCCTCTAGGGGGACTACAATGTATTGACTAGAATAACCCAAATTCACTGGTCATCTACAATACTATAGCCCCCTCTAGGGGAACTACAATGTACTGACTAGAATATCCCAAATTCACTGGTCATCTACAATACTATAGCCCCCTCTAGAGGAACTACAATGTACTGACTAGAATAACCCAAATTCACTGGTCATCTACAATACTATAGCCCCCTCTAGGGGGAACTACAATGTACTGACTGGAATAACCCAAATTCACTGGTCATCTACAATACTATAGCCCCCTCTAGGGGGGACTACAATGTACTGACTAGAATAACCCAAATTCACTGGTCATCTACAATACTATAGCCCCCTCTAGAGGAACTACAATGTACTGACTAGAATAACCCAAATTCACTGGTCATCTACAATACTATAGCCCCCTCTAGGGGGAACTACAATGTACTGACTGGAATAACCCAAATTCACTGGTCATCTACAATACTATAGCCCCCTCTAGGGGAACTACAATGTACTGACTAGAATAACCCAAATTCACTGGTCATCTACAATACTATAGCCCCCTCTAGGGGGACTACAATGTACTGACTAGAATAACCCAGATTCACTGGTCATCTACAATACTATAGCCCCCTCTAGAGGAACTACAATGTACTGACTAGAATATCCCAAATTCACTGGTCATCTACAAAACTATAGCCCCCTCTAGGGGGACTACAATGTACTGACTAGAATAACCCAAATTCACTGGTCATCTACAATACTATAGCCCCCTCTAGGGGGACTACAATGTACTGACTAGAATAACCCAAATTCACTGGTCATCTACAATACTATAGCCCCCTCTAGAGGAACTACAATGTACTGACTAGAATAACCCAAATTCACTGGTCATCTACAATACTATAGCCCCCTCTAGAGGGACTACAATGTACTGACTAGAATAACCCAAATTCACTGTTCATCTACAATACTATAGCCCCCTCTAGGGGGACTACAATGTACTGACTAGAATAACCCAGATTCACTGGTCATCTACAATACTATAGCCCCCTCTAGGGGGACTACAATGTACTGACTAGAATAACCCAAATTCACTGGTCATCTACAATACTATAGCCCCCTCTAGGGGGGACTACAATGTACTGACTAGAATAACCCAAATTCACTGGTCATCTACAATACTATAGCCCCCTCTAGGGGGACTACAATGTATTGACTAGAATAACCCAAATTCACTGGTCATCTACAATACTATAGCCCCCTCTAGGGGAACTACAATGTACTGACTAGAATATCCCAAATTCACTGGTCATCTACAATACTATAGCCCCCTCTAGAGGAACTACAATGTACTGACTAGAATAACCCAAATTCACTGGTCATCTACAATACTATAGCCCCCTCTAGGGGGAACTACAATGTACTGACTGGAATAACCCAAATTCACTGGTCATCTACAATACTATAGCCCCCTCTAGGGGGGACTACAATGTACTGACTAGAATAACCCAAATTCACTGGTCATCTACAATACTATAGCCCCCTCTAGAGGAACTACAATGTACTGACTAGAATAACCCAAATTCACTGGTCATCTACAATACTATAGCCCCCTCTAGGGGGAACTACAATGTACTGACTGGAATAACCCAAATTCACTGGTCATCTACAATACTATAGCCCCCTCTAGGGGAACTACAATGTACTGACTAGAATAACCCAAATTCACTGGTCATCTACAATACTATAGCCCCCTCTAGGGGGACTACAATGTACTGACTAGAATAACCCAGATTCACTGGTCATCTACAATACTATAGCCCCCTCTAGAGGAACTACAATGTACTGACTAGAATAACCCAAATTCACTGGTCATCTACAATACTATAGCCCCCTCTAGGGGGACTACAATGTACTGACTAGAATATCCCAAATTCACTGGTCATCTACAATACTATAGCCCCCTCTAGGGGGGACTACAATGTACTGACTAGAATAACCCAAATTCACTGGTCATCTACAATACTATAGCCCCCTCTAGGGGAACTACAATGTACTGACTAGAATAACCCAAATTCACTGGTCATCTACAATACTATAGCCCCCTCTAGGGGGGACTACAATGTACTGACTAGAATAACCCAAATTCACTGGTCATCTACAATACTATAGCCCCCTCTAGAGGAACTACAATGTACTGACTAGAATAACCCAAATTCACTGGTCATCTACAATACTATAGCCCCCTCTAGAGGAACTACAATGTACTGACTAGAATAACCCAAATTCACTGTTCATCTACAATACTATAGCCCCCTCTAGGGGGGACTACAATGTACTGACTAGAATAACCCAAATTCACTGGTCATCTACAATACTATAGCCCCCTCTAGAGGGACTACAATGTACTGACTAGAATAACCCAAATTCACTGGTCATCTACAATACTATAGCCCCCTCTAGGGGGGACTACAATGTACTGACTAGAATAACCCAAATTCACTGGTCATCTACAATACTATAGCCCCCTCTAGAGGGACTACAATGTACTGACTAGAATAACCCAAATTCACTGGTCATCTACAATACTATAGCCCCCTCTAGGGGAACTACAATGTACTGACTAGAATAACCCAAATTCACTGGTCATCTACAATACTATAGCCCCCTCTAGGGGGACTACAATGTACTGACTAGAATAACCCAAATTCACTGGTCATCTATAATACTATAGCCCCCTCTAGAGGGAACTACAATGTACTGACTAGAATAACCCAAATTCACTGGTCATCTACAATACTATAGCCCCCTCTAGGGGAACTACAATGTACTGACTAGAATAACCCAAATTCACTGGTAATCTACAATACTATAGCCCCCTCTAGGGGGACTACAATGTACTGACTAGAATAACCCAAATTCACTGGTCATCTACAATACCATAGCCCACAGTGTTGTTAAGAAGGTAGATACTAGGGCCTGTAGCCCCTGCCTTGTTGATAGTGTTGTCAAGAAGGTAGAAACTAGGGCCTGTAGGACCTGCCTTGTTGACAGTGTTGTTAAGAAGGTAGAAACTAGGGCCTGTAGGACCTGCCTTGTTGATAGTGCTGTTAAGAAGGTAAAATCTAGGGCCTGTAGGACCTGCCTTGTTGATAGTGTTGTTAAGAAGGTAGAAACTAGGGCCTGTAGGACCTGTCTTGTTGATAGTGTTGTTAAGAAGGTAGAAACTAGGGCCTGTAGGACCTGTCTTGTTGATAGTGTTGTTAAGAAGGTAGAAACTAGGACCTGTAGGACCTGCCTTGTTGATAGTGTTGTTAAGAAGGTAGAAACTAGGGCCTGTAGGACCTGCCTTGTTGATAGTGCTGTTAAGAAGGCAGAGCAGCGCTTTATTATGGACAGACTTCTCCCCGTCTTAGCTAATGTTGTATCAATATGTTTTGACAGTTTACAATTCAGGGTTACTCCAAGCAGTTTAATACAATATGTAGTTGAGGTTCAGGGTTTAGTGAATCATTTGTCCCAAATACAATGCTTTTAGTTTTTTTTAAAAATATATTTACGACTAACTTATTCCTTGCAGTTCATTTGCCAATCGGTTGTGCAGCCAGACTTGCCAGATTTGCCATTCCTTTTGCCTCCTCCCTCAACCATACCATTTTTCAATTCCTCATCAACCCGCGGGTCAGAACGCTCGGATCAACCCTACTCCTCGACCAGAGCGTCCAGTGTCCTCTCTGAGCGTTCCCGGAAGCCGAAACGCACTGAATTTACGAACGGACAATCTGACAGCGCTCTGAATTTACAAACGCCCAGAGCATGCTCTGATCAGCGTCTGGCACTCCAGATTGAATTTAGGAACACACCCAATATATGCATGAACTTGTCCGAACTGTTTTTATGTTGGGAAGCATGACGCTGCCTTTACGCTAACCTAAAACCAGTGGTGTGAACTATTTAAGTAAAAAATACTTTAAAGCGCTACTTTGAAGTACTACTTATGTTTTTTGTTTGTTGGGGGGGGGGGGGGGGGGGGGGTCTGTACTTGACTATTTATATTATTGACAACTTTTACTTTACTTCACTACATTCCTAAAGAAAATGACGTGAATGGGTGAGAGAAGTCAGACGCATCAGTGTCAGACGGAGTTTACATTTGTCAACAGTTCTATTGTTTATATTTACCTAAAACATACCAGTATTGTTTATCGGCGATGGATTGTAATAATAACGTTTATTTTCCTTCTGGCTACGTGTTTTTCTAGTCACACGACATAACATTATCTCCAAGGTGCGTTTGTGAAAATACAAACTACTACATTTCCCACAATTCATTTGGTTATCGTCTGGTTTTTGTCGGTGATTGGTCCGTGTTTAAGGAAGATAGGGGCGTTATCTACAGATTTTTAACCAACCGGTGCTGCGGATATGAACTTCCTGCTCGGCAATTGGCTCATAGTTGAAGCCTTCCCGTGATGCTTTGCTGCGGCAGCTTGTAATTCAAATCGGCAGGACCAATCACAGGCGGGTGTAACGAACAGAGCAGCATTTAAACTTACAGCTAGCTAGTTGACACTGTTGTTCAACGAAGAGCAGAGTAACAGCGGGGGAAACTCATTTCTTACCTTTCTTTTTTTGTTGTTGCAACCCTATTCAGTTATATTTAGTTAAATCGATTGATTCTTGGGCATCGTACGCTACATTTGAGCAAACAGTTTTGCTAGTTTTGGGCACCTGAATGGTTGGTTTTGATTTGAAATCAGTGGTTTGCTCGAAGGGTGGATGGTTGGCTAACTAGCCTGTCTAAAGTGTGGTAGGTAGCCAACCTTTTTTTGTATTGGATTTTTATTTATTTTAAATTGTATTCTTTTTATTTAGATTTGTCAACTTGTATCTTTATTTTCTGCCTTTCGTAAACCTGAAGAGCACTTTTATATCTAATATGAGTGCACCGGTAGCCAAGGCGGCGAATCCGTCGGCAAATGTCGACCCCAAATCGGCACCTCTCAAAGAGATCCCAGATATTCTAGTGGATCCCCGGACATTGAAAAAGTACACTCGGGGAAGATTTCTCGGTAAGGGAGGCTTTGCCAAATGCTACGAAATCACAGATATGGAAACTAAAGAGGTTTTCGCCGGTAAAGTCGTCCCCAAATCCATGATTCTCAAGCCTCACCAGAGGGAGAAGATGAGCTCTGAAATCGCCATTCACAAGAGTCTCGACAACCCGCACATTGTGGGATTTCACGGCTTTTTCGAGGACGACGACTTCGTCTTTGTTGTTTTGGAAATTTGCAGGCGAAGGGTGAGTGGATTTTGTTTTCTGATTTAACATTTACTTAGGTAAGTTGTCTTTGCTAACCATGTATTTTACTAGCTTACTGTAGCTAGCTTGAAACGTCCTAGTCTAGGAAGGAAGCCCAACGGTCAACATGACTAGCTACTTGAATTGACATGACTTGTTAACCACAACTTGCCCACAAGGTGACTAGCTGGGATTGTATAAGTAGTTAGGTTTATACTTTTGCGCTTTTGAATGAAAGTTATTTACAACTGGTGAACTTTAAAAGTAGGTATGAATTTGTGCAAACTACTGAAAAGCGGGTTTTCTTGGCATGACAACTTAGGCTAAGTACATGTCCCCCAATCAGACATTCAGAAGCAAACCCTAAGAATACAAGTTAACCTGGCGATGTTATAATAGTTGCTAACCCCCCTTTCCGTGTCCTTTTCCAGTCTCTGTTGGAGCTGCATAAGCGTCGTAAGGCGATAACAGAGCCAGAGGCTCGGTATTATATGATGCAGCTGGTTAAAGGCTGTCAGTATCTCCACAATAACAGAGTGATACACAGAGACCTGAAACTAGGAAACATCTTCCTCAGCGACGACATGGATGTCAAGATAGGTACGCAACACACACACACACACTCCGTATAGACTCACTGCAGAATGTACACCACACACACTCCGTATAGACTCACTGCAGAATGTACACCACACACACACTCCGTATAGACTCACTGCAGAATGTACACCACACACACTCCGTATACCACTCACTGCAGAATGTACACCACACACACTCCGTATAGACTCACTGCAGAATGTACACCACACACACTCCGTATAGACTCACTGCAGAATGTACACACACACTCCGTATAGACTCACTGCAGAATGTACACCACACACACTTGGTGGGCCGGTTCAGAATGAACACCAACGGATAGTTTGACAATACACCTCTATACACACACACACCAGGGCTGTATTCATTCAGCCTCTACACACACCTCTGTACAGCACCTTGTCTAAACACCCATCTGACTTCTCCCCAGGTGACTTTGGCCTTGCCACTAAGATAGAATTTGAGGGGGAGCGTAAGAAGACGTTGTGTGGAACTCCTAACTACATCGCCCCGGAGGTTCTCTGTAAGAAAGGACACAGCTTCGAGGTCGACGTCTGGTCTCTGGGCTGCATCCTGTAAGTGGAACGCAGACGAGATGCACACAGACACGGGAGGGACGTTAAACACCTGCCACATACGGGTAGATTTAGCTATTGGCGGGTCAAAGAAATGTATATTTGACCAGCCATGTTGGCGTAACAGGCTACATACTACCTCAACACATATTTAATACTATATCTGGGTTTCCCCAGTAGTGGTCTGTATTGTAACAGGCTTCATACTGACTACCTCAACACATATTTAATACTATATCTGGGTTCCCCCAGTAGTGGTCTGTATTGTAACAGGCTTCATACTGACTACCTCAACACACATTTAATACTATATCTGGGTTCCCCCAGTAGTGCTCTGTATTGTAACAGGTTGCATCTCTCTCAGGTACACTCTGCTGGTTGGTAAACCTCCATTTGAGACGTCTTGTCTGAAGGAGACCTACAACCGCATCAAAAAGAACAACTACACTATCCCCTGGGTGAGTTAATACCGCTACACTATCCCCTGGGTGAGTTGACACCACCCAATACCGCTACACTATCCCCTGGGTGAGTTAATACCACCCGTTACTACTACACTATCCCCTGGGTGAGTTAAACCACCCATTACTACTACACTATCCCCTGGGTGAGTTGACACCACCCGTTACTACTACACTATCCCCTGGGTGAGTTAATACCACCCATTACTACTACACTGTCCCCTGGGTGAGTTGACACCACCCGTTACTACTACACTATCCCCTGGGTGAGTTAATACCACCCATTACTACTACACTATCCCCTGGGTGAGTTAATACCACCCATTACTACTACACTATCCCCTGGGTGAGTTAATACCACCCGTTACTACTACACTATCCCCTGGGTGAGTTGACACCACCCGTTACTACTACACTATCCCCTGGGTGAGTTGACACCACCCGTTACTACTACACTATCCCCTGGGTGAGTTAAACCACCCATTACTACTACACTATCCCCTGGGTGAGTTAATACCACCCGTTACTACTACACTATCCCCTGGGTGAGTTAAACCACCCATTACTACTACACTATCCCCTGGGTGAGTTAATACCACCCATTACTACTACACTATCCCCTGGGTGAGTTAATACCACCCATTACTACTACACTATCCCCTGGGTGAGTTAATACCACCCATTACTACTACACTATCCCCTGGGTGAGTTAATACCACCCGTTACTACTACACTATCCCCTGGGTGAGTTAATACCACCCGTTACTACTACACTGTCCCCTGGGTGAGTTGACACCACCCATTACTACTACACTATCCCCTGGGTGAGTTAATACCACCCATTACTACTACACTATCCCCTGGGTGAGTTAAACCACCCATTACTACTACACTATCCCCTGGGTGAGTTGACACCACCCGTTACTACTACACTATCCCCTGGGTGAGTTGACACCACCCATTACTACTACACTATCCCCTGGGTGAGTTGACACCACCCGTTACTACTACACTATCCCCTGGGTGAGTTGACACCACCCATTACTACTACACTATCCCCTGGGTGAGTTGACACCACCCATTACTACTACACTATCCCCTGGGTGAGTTGACACCACCCGTTACTACTACACTATCCCCTGGGTGAGTTGACACCACCCATTACTACTACACTATCCCCTGGGTGAGTTGACACCACCCGTTACTACTACACTATCCCCTGGGTGAGTTAATACCACCCATTACTACTACACTATCCCCTGGGTGAGTTAATACCACCCGTTACTACTACACTATCCCCCTGGGTGAGTTAATACCACCCGTTACTACTACACTATCCCCTGGGTGAGTTAATACCACCCATTACTACTACACTATCCCCTGGGTGAGTTAATACCACCCGTTACTACTACACTATCCCCTGGGTGAGTTAATACCACCCATTACTACTACACTATCCCCCTGGGTGAGTTAATACCACCCATTACTACTACACTATCAAAGGTCATCTGTTTTTGTCAGTTTCTTCACCATCTTCTCTCCGTTTCTCTCCCCGTTTTGTAATTGCAGCGTCTCTGATCAAGAGGATGCTGTTTGTAATTGTGTTTCTGTAGCAGATCAACCCTGTAGCAGCGTCTCTGATCAAGAGGATGCTGTTTGTAATTGTGTTTCTGTAGCAGATCAACCCTGTAGCAGCGTCTCTGATCAAGAGGATGCTGTTTGTAATTGTGTTTCTGTAGCAGATCAACCCTGTAGCAGCGTCTCTGATCAAGAGGATGCTGTTTGTAATTGTGTTTCTGTAGCAGATCAACCCGGTGGCAGCGTCTCTGATCAAGAGGATGCTGTTTGTAGTTGTGTTTCTGTAGCAGATCAACCCTGTAGCAGCGTCTCTGATCAAGAGGATGCTGTTTGTAATTGTGTTTCTGTAGCAGATCAACCCTGTAGCAGCGTCTCTGATCAAGAGGATGCTGTTTGTAATTGTGTTTCTGTAGCAGATCAACCCTGTAGCAGCGTCTCTGATCAAGAGGATGCTGTTTGTAATTGTGTTTCTGTAGCAGATCAACCCTGTAGCAGCGTCTCTGATCAATAGGATGCTGTTTGTAATTGTGTTTCTGTAGCAGATCAACCCTGTAGCAGCGTCTCTGATCAAGAGGATGCTGTTTGTAATTGTGTTTCTGTAGCAGATCAACCCTGTAGCAGCGTCTCTGATCAATAGGATGCTGTTTGTAATTGTGTTTCTGTAGCAGATCAACCCGGTGGCAGCGTCTCTGATCAAGAGGATGCTGTTTGTAATTGTGTTTCTGTAGCAGATCAACCCTGTAGCAGCGTCTCTGATCAAGAGGATGCTGTTTGTAATTGTGTTTCTGTAGCAGATCAACCCTGTAGCAGCGTCTCTGATCAATAGGATGCTGTTTGTAATTGTGTTTCTGTAGCAGATCAACCCGGTGGCAGCGTCTCTGATCAAGAGGATGCTGTTTGTAATTGTGTTTCTGTAGCAGATCAACCCGGTGGCAGCGTCTCTGATCAAGAGGATGCTGTTTGTAATTGTGCTTCTGTAGCAGATCAACCCTGTAGCAGCGTCTCTGATCAAGAGGATGCTGTTTGTAATTGTGTTTCTGTAGCAGATCAACCCTGTGGCAGCGTCTCTGATCAAGAGGATGCTGTTTGTAATTGTGTTTCTGTAGCAGATCAACCCTGTAGCAGCGTCTCTGATCAAGAGGATGCTGTTTGTAATTGTGTTTCTTTAGCAGATCAACCCTGTAGCAGCGTCTCTGATCAAGAGGATGCTGTTTGTAATTGTGTTTCTGTAGCAGATCAACCCTGTAGCAGCGTCTCTGATCAAGAGGATGCTGTTTGTAATTGTGTTTCTGTAGCAGATCAACCCTGTAGCAGCGTCTCTGATCAATAGGATGCTGTTTGTAATTGTGTTTCTGTAGCAGATCAACCCTGTGGCAGCGTCTCTGATCAAGAGGATGCTGTTTGTAATTGTGTTTCTGTAGCAGATCAACCCGGTGGCAGCGTCTCTGATCAAGAGGATGCTGTTTGTAATTGTGTTTCTGTAGCAGATCAACCCTGTAGCAGCGTCTCTGATCAATAGGATGCTGTTTGTAATTGTGTTTCTGTAGCAGATCAACCCTGTGGCAGCGTCTCTGATCAAGAGGATGCTGTTTGTAATTGTGTTTCTGTAGCAGATCAACCCTGTAGCAGCGTCTCTGATCAAGAGGATGCTGTTTGTAATTGTGTTTCTGTAGCAGATCAACCCTGTAGCAGCGTCTCTGATCAAGAGGATGCTGTTTGTAATTGTGTTTCTGTAGCAGATCAACCCTGTAGCAGCGTCTCTGATCAAGAGGATGCTGTTTGTAATTGTGTTTCTGTAGCAGATCAACCCTGTAGCAGCGTCTCTGATCAAGAGGATGCTGTTTGTAATTGTGTTTCTGTAGCAGATCAACCCTGTAGCAGCGTCTCTGATCAAGAGGATGCTGTTTGTAATTGTGTTTCTGTAGCAGATCAACCCTGTAGCAGCGTCTCTGATCAAGAGGATGCTGTTTGTAATTGTGTTTCTGTAGCAGATCAACCCTGTAGCAGCGTCTCTGATCAAGAGGATGCTGTTTGTAATTGTGTTTCTGTAGCAGATCAACCCGGTGGCAGCGTCTCTGATCAAGCGGATGCTGCACGCCGACCCGGCCCAGCGACCCACCATCTCCCAGCTGCAGACCGATGAGTTCTTCACCGAGGGGTACATCCCCCTGCGTCTCCCCACCACCTGCCTCACCGTGCCCCCGCGCTTCTCCATCGCTCCCTCCTCTCTGGAGCCCGGCCAGAGACGCCCGCTCACCGCCCTCAACAACAAAGGTTAGATTCACACTACTACACTATCTAGTGGAGGGGTCTCTCCTTTCCTTCAGCCCGGGGGTCTAGTGTCAGTCTCTCTCCTTTCCTCCCTTCCTTTCCTTCAGCGAGGGGGGGGGGGTCTAGTGTCAGTCTCTCTCCTTTCCTCCCTTCCTTTCCTCCCTTCCTTTTCCTGCCTTCCTTTCCTTCAGCGGGGGTGGTCTAGTGTCAGTCTCTCTCCTTTCCGCCCTTCCTTTCCTCCCTTCCTTTTCCTGCCTTCCTTTCCTTCAGCGGGGGTGGTCTAGTGTCAGTCTCCCTTCCTTTCCTCCCTTTTTCCTTCAGCCGGGGGGGGATCTACTGTCAGTCTCTCTCCTTTCCTCCCTTCCTTTCCTTCAGCGAGGGGGGGGGTCTAGTGTCAGTCTCCCTTCCTTTCCTCCCTTCGTTTTCCTTCAGCGGGGGTTTAGTGTCGACCTCTTCTCTTCAGCGGGGGTCTAGTGTCGACCTCTCCTTTCCTTCAGCGGGGGTTTAGTGTCGACCTCTTCTCTTCAGCAGGGACAGAGAAGGTGGAGCAGAAAGAGGAGGCGCTGCTCAGAGAGATTCCAGAGGCCACAGACTGCAACCTGAGTGACCTGCTGCAGCAGCTGGACACCTGCAACGCTGCCAAGCCCTCGGAGAGAGGACTCATACGAATGGGTACGAGACACACACACTGCCCTCGGAGAGAGGACTCATACGAATGTGTACGAGACACACACACTGCCCTCGGAGAGAGGGCTCATACGAATGGGTACGACACACACACACACTGCCCTCGGAGAGAGGACTCATACGAATGGGTACGAGACACACACACTGCCCTCGGAGAGAGGACTCATACGAATGGGTACGAGACACACACACTGCCCTCGGAAAGAGGACTCATACGAATGGGTACGAGACACACACACACACTGCCCTCGGAGAGAGGACTCATACGAATGGGTACGAGACACACACACTGCCCTCGGAGAGAGGACTCATACGAATGTGTACGAGACACACACACTGCCCTCGGAGAGAGGGCTCATACGAATGGGTACGACACACACACACTGCCCTCGGAGAGAGGACTCATACGAATGGGTACGAGACACACACACTGCCCTCGGAAAGAGGACTCATACGAATGGGTACGAGACACACACACTGCCCTCGGAAAGAGGACTCATACGAATGGGTACGAGACACACACACACACTGCCCTCGGAGAGAGGACTCATACGAATGGGTACGAGACACACACACACTGCCCTCGGAGAGAGGACTCATACGAATGGGTACGAGACACACACACACTGCCCTCGGAGAGAGGACTCGTACGAATGGGTACGAGACACACACACTGCCCTCGGAGAGAGGGCTCATACGAATGGGTACGAGACACACACACTGCCCTCGGAGAGAGGACTCGTACGAATGGGTACGAGACACACACACACTGCCCTCGGAGAGAGGACTCATACGAATGGGTACGAGACACACACACTGCCCTCGGAGAGAGGACTCATACGAATGGGTACGAGACACACACACTGCCCTCGGAGAGAGGACTCATACGAATGGGTACGAGACACACACACACACTGCCCTCGGAGAGAGGACTCATACGAATGGGTACGAGACACACACACTGCCCTCGGAGAGAGGGCTCATACGAATGGGTACGAGACACACACACTGCCCTCGGAGAGAGGACTCATACGAATGGGTACGAGACACACACACACTGCCCTCGGAGAGAGGACTCATACGAATGGGTACGAGACACACACACTGCCCTCGGAGAGAGGACTCGTACGAATGGGTACGACACACACACACTGCCCTCGGAGAGAGGGCTCATACGAATGGGTACGAGACACACACACTGCCCTCGGAGAGAGGACTCATACGAATGGGTACGAGACACACACACACACACTGCCCTCGGAGAGAGGACTCATACGAATGGGTACGAGACACACACTGCCCTCTCGGAGAGAGGACTCATACGAATGGGTACGAGACACACACACACACTGCCCTCGGAGAGAGGACTCATACGAATGGGTACGAGACACACACACACACACACTGCCCTCGGAGAGAGGACTCATACGAATGGGTACGAGACACACACACACACACTGCCCTCGGAGAGAGGACTCATACGAATGGGTACGAGACACACACACACTGCTCTCGGAGAGAGGACTCATACGAATGGGTACGAGACACACACACTGCTCTCGGAGAGAGGACTCATACGAATGGGTACGAGACACAGCCCAACATATTGACCTCTGTTAGGTATGACGTGCTCTAGACAGGGTTCCTGTCTGACCCCTGACCTCTGACCCCTGTGTTTCCAGAGGAAGCAGAGGACCCAGCCTGTGTCCCCATCTTCTGGATCAGCAAGTGGGTCGACTACAGCGACAAATACGGACTGGGTAACAACTCTCTGTCACCATGTCAACCCTGTCTCTGTGTCACCATGTCAACCCTGTGTCAATGTGATGCTCTCTGTTACCATGTCAACCCTGTGTCAATGTGATGCTCTGTTACCATGTCAACCCTGTGTCAATGTGATGCTCTGTCACCATGTCAACCCTGTGTCAATGTGATGCTCTCTGTCACCATGTCAACCCTGTGTCAATGTGATGCTCTCTGTTACCATGTCAACCCTGTGTCAATGTGATGCTCTGTCACCATGTCAACCCTGTGTCAATGCTCTTTCTCTGTTACCATGTCAACCCTGTGTCAATGTGATGCTCTCTGTTACCATGTCAACCCTGTGTCCATGCTCTCTGTTACCATGTCAACCCTGTGTCCATGTGATGCTCTGTTACCATGTCAACCCTGTGTCCATGTGATGCTCTGTTACCATGTCAACCCCGTGTCCATGCGATCCACTCTGAATGGAGGGTTGTGTGTCTCCTCTGCTGCAGGCTATCAGCTGTGTGACAACAGCGTGGGGGTGTTGTTTAACGACTGTACCAGGATGATCATGTACGCTGACGGAGACAGTCTTCAGTACATCGACAAGATGGCTGCCGAGAGCTACCTCAGTGTCCGCTCCTACCCCGCTACGCTATCCAAGAAGGTTAGCGTCGCTGCTAGTGCTTCTCTATGGCTGTGGCTAGCGTCAGGCTAACTTTCGAATAGCATTGGGATAAAATCCTTAGCCTCTTGTCTTCTCACCTTACATGTCTGTTAGAGCCTAGCTGACCTGTGACCCCTGCCCTCCCCAGATCACATTGTTGAAGTACTTCTATAACTACATGTCTATTAAAGGGTTAGAGCCTAGCTGACCTGTGACCTCTGCCCTCCCCAGATCACATTGTTGAAGTACTTCTATAACTACATGTCTGTTAGAGCCTAGCTGACCTGTGACCCCTGCCCTCCCCAGATCACATTGTTGAAGTACTTCTATAACTACATGTCTATTAAAGGGTTAGAGCCTAGCTGACCTGTGACCTCTGCCCTCCCCAGATCACATTGTTGTAGTACTTCTATAACTACATGTCTGTTAGAGCCTAGCTGACCTGTGACCTCTGCCCTCCCCAGATCACATTGTTGAAGTACTTCTATAACTACATGTCTGTTAGAGCCTAGCTGACCTGTGACCCCTGCCCTCCCCAGATCACATTGTTGAAGTACTTCTATAACTACATGTCTATTAAAGGGTTAGAGCCTAGCTGACCTGTGACCTCTGCCCTCCCCAGATCACATTGTTATAGTACTTCTATAACTACATGTCTATTAAAGGGTTAGAGCCTAGCTGACCTGTGACCCCTGCCCTCCCCAGATCACATTGTTATAGTACTTCTATAACTACATGTCTATTAAAGGGTTAGAGCCTAGCTGACCTGTGACCTCTGCCCTCCCCAGATCACATTGTTGAAGTACTTCTATAACTACATGTCTATTAAAGGGTTAGAGCCTAGCTGACCTGTGACCTCTGCCCTCCCCAGATCACATTGTTGAAGTACTTCTATAACTACATGTCTGTTAGAGCCTAGCTGACCTGTGACCTCTGCCCTCCCCAGATCACATTGTTGTAGTACTTCTATAACTACATGTCTATTAAAGGGTTAGAGCCTAGCTGACCTGTGACCTCTGCCCTCCCCAGATCACATTGTTATAGTACTTCTATAACTACATGTCTATTAAAGGGTTAGAGCCTAGCTGACCTGTGACCTCTGCCCTCCCCAGATCACATTGTTGAAGTACTTCTATAACTACATGTCTATTAAAGGGTTAGAGCCTAGCTGACCTGTGACCTCTGCCCTCCCCAGATCACATTGTTGAAGTACTTCTATAACTACATGTCTATTAAAGGGTTAGAGCCTAGCTGACCTGTGACCTCTGCCCTCCCCAGATCACATTGTTGAAGTACTTCTATAACTACATGTCTGTTAGAGCCTAGCTGACCTGTGACCCCTGCCCTCCCCAGATCACATTGTTGAAGTACTTCTATAACTACATGTCTATTAAAGGGTTAGAGCCTAGCTGACCTGTGACCCCTGCCCTCCCCAGATCACGTTGTTGTAGTACTTCTATAACTACATGTCTATTAAAGGGTTAGAGCCTAGCTGACCTGTGACCTCTGCCCTCCCCAGATCACGTTGTTGAAGTACTTCCGTAACTACATGTCGGAGCACCTTCTGAAGGCGGGCGCCAACATCACGCCTCGTGACGGAGACGAGCTGGCCCGTCTGCCGTACCTCAGCCACTGGTTCAGAACCAAGTCGGCCATCGTCCTCCACCTCACCAACGGCACCGTGCAGATCAACTTCTTCCAGGTACCCGTCTCTCGTCCTTCCTCTCCTCTCTCCTCGTCTCTCTCCTCCCGTCTCTCTGAGTATTGTTTATCACTATATATCTCTTCTATAGGACCACACCAAATTATTGTGATAGATAATATGGAGATATCTCTTCTATAGGACCACACCAAGTTATTGTGATAGATAATATGGAGATCTCTTCTGTAGGACCACACCAAGTTATTGTGATAGATAATATGGAGATCTCTTCTGTAGGACCACACCAAGTTATTGTGATAGATAATATGGAGATATCTCTTCTGTAGGACCACACCAAGTTATTGTGATAGATAATATGGAGATATCTCTTCTGTAGGACCACACCAAGTTATTGTGATAGATAATATGGAGATATCTCTTCTATAGGACCACACCAAGTTATTGTGATAGATAATATAGAGATCTCTTCTGTAGGACCACACCAAGTTATTGTGATAGATAATATGGAGATATCTCTTCTGTAGGACCACACCAAGTTATTGTGATAGATAATATGGAGATATCTCTTCTGTAGGACCACACCAAGTTATTGTGATAGATAATATGGAGATATCTCTTCTGTAGGACCACACCAAGTTATTGTGATAGATAATATGGAGATATCTCTTCTGTAGGACCACACCAAGTTATTGTGATAGATAATATGGAGAGATCTCTTCTGTAGGACCAGACCAAGTTATTGTGATAGATAATATGGAGATATCTCTTCTGTAGGACCACACCAAGTTATTGTGATAGATAATATGGAGATATCTCTTCTGTAGGACCACACCAAGTTATTGTGATAGATAATATGGAGATATCTCTTCTATAGGACCACACCAAGTTATTGTGATAGATAATATAGAGATCTCTTCTGTAGGACCACACCAAGTTATTGTGATAGATAATATGGAGATATCTCTTCTATAGGACCACACCAAGTTATTGTGATAGATAATATAGATATCTCTTCTGTAGGACCACACCAAGTTATTGTGATAGATAATATGGAGATATCTCTTCTGTAGGACCACACCAAGTTATTGTGATAGATAATATGGAGATATCTCTTCTGTAGGACCACACCAAGTTATTGTGATAGATAATATAGAGATATCTCTTCTGTAGGACCACACCAAGTTGATCCTGTGTCCGCTGATGGGTGCTGTGTCCTTCATCGACGAGAGGAGAGACTTCCGAACCTATAAGATGTCTCTGATCGAGGAGTTTGGCTGCTGTAAGGAGCTGGCCAGCAGGATGCGATACGCTCGACTGATGGTGGCCAAACTACTGGCCTGCAAGTCCTCCACGCCTCACTAACCAACCAGCCAATCAACACCGTCCTCTCTGGCCCCGCAGCCTATCACAGCCCAGGGTGGAGGGCAAGGTGTTTATCCCCCAACCCCCCCCCCCCCTGACTATAATCCACTTCCTGCTGTCTGCTGGCCAATCAGACTGCTGGATCTACCAACGGTCTCTAATGTTGAAACAACGTCTTATTATAGTCACAAGTGATCTGTCTCTTCCTGTCCTGTCTGTGTTTGTCTGAGTTAACATCCTGTCTGTAATCCACTACTCTGTCTGGTCTGTAGTGCGCTAGGTGAGGTGGGAAACGAACCGTGTTGTGACAGACTGTATCATGTACATGCTTCTCAATCTTTTAAACCTGTTTTTACATGTCGTTTTCAACATGACTTTCCTCTTGTACAAAACTTTCTGAAGGTTTAATTAAACGTTTACATGTTTTAAAAGTTGAATATTCTTCCACATTAATAAAGTCTTGAAAGAGGTTGTGTTTTACGGGTTGTTTTGTTCACTTGAAGCAGACTAAACTCAAAGCATTATGGGTAGGAAGAGAATCCAACTGAACAGGGTGCATGTTACTGTAAACCTAGAATGGTGACGAGAATCCAACTGAACAGGGTGAATGTTACTGTAAACCTAGATTATCGGGGTAGGGCAGGTCTAATGTAACCATAGAGACCTATGTGATGTAACTAGGGTGAATGTTTAATTTCACAACCCCTGACAACCAGCATAGAATGAGGCGTCATGGGGGTGCGTTCAGTTCAGTTTACTGCGTTGCGGAGCCATTTTGAAAGACAAGTTTCCCCTAAAGGTTCTTGAACATTCTTTAAGGTATGTTCACGGGGTGTGGCTTGAAGCAATGAGTGATGTATTTAAAGGGCAGTGCTGACTGCGATATCCAACACACAGCCCCTCCCCGTTTGATTTCTTACATTGTAGTACAAGCTAGTGTTAGGCTGTTTTCACGTATCCCTTTATGATCTGGTATATCCCTGTATGATCTGGGGCCTTCGATACTCCTTTCAATATATCCCTGTATGATCTGGATCCTGGAGCCTTCGATACTCCTTTCAATATATCCCTGTATGATCTGGGGCCTTCGATACTCCTTTCAATATATCCCTGTATGATCTGGGGCCTTCGATACTCCTTTCAATATATCCCTGTATGATCTGGTTCCTGCGGCCTTTGATACTCCTTTCAATATATCCCTGTATGATCTGGAGCCTTCGATTCTCCTTTCAATATGTCCCTGTATGATCTGGGGCCTTCGATACTCCTTTCAATATATCCCTGTATGATCTGGAGCCTTCGATTCTCCTTTCAATATATCCCTGTATGATCTGGTTCCTGGGGCCTTCGATACTCCTTTCAATATATCCCTGTATGATCTGGTTCCTTAGATACTCCTTTCAATATATCCCTGTATGATCTGGTTCCTGGGGCCTTCGATTCTCCTTTCAATATATCCCTGTATGATCTTGAGCCTTCGATACTCCTTTCAATATATCCCTGTATGATCTGGTTCCTGGAGCCTTCGATACTCCTTTCAATATATCCCTGTATGATCTGGGGCCTTCGATACTCCTTTCAATATATCCCTGTATGATCTGGATCCTGGAGCCTTCGATACTCCTTCAATATATCCCTGTATGATCTGGTTCCTGGAGCCTTCGATACTCCTTTCAATATATCCCTGTATGATCTGGGGCCTTCGATACTCCTTTCAATATATCCCTGTATGATCTGGTTCCTGGGGCCTTCGATACTCCTTTCAATATATCCCTGTATGATCTGGTTCCTGGAGCCTTCGATACTCCTTTCAATATATCCCTGTATGATCTGGATCCTGGAGCCTTCGATACTCCTTTCAATATATCCCTGTATGATCTGGTTCCTGGAGCCTTCGATACTCCTTTCAATATATCCCTGTATAATCTGGAGCCTTCGATACTCCTTTCAATATATCCCTGTATGATCTGGTTCCTGGGGCCTTCGATACTCCTTTCAATATATCCCTGTATGATCTGGTTCCTGGGGCCTTCTATACTCCTTTCAATATATCCCTGTATGATCTGGAGCCTTCGATACTCCTTTCAATATATCCCTGTATGATCTGGGGCCTTCGATACTCCTTTCAATATATCCCTGTATGATCTGGTTCCTGGGGCCTTCGATACTCCTTTCAATATATCCCTGTATGATCTGGTTCCTGGGGCCTTCTATACTCCTTTCAATATATCCCTGTATGATCTGGTTCCTGGAGCCTTCGATACTCCTTTCAATATATCCCTGTATGATCTGGAGCCTTCGATACTCCTGTCAATATATCCCTGTATGATCTGGTTCCTGGGGCCTTCGATACTCCTTTCAATATATCCCCTGTATGATCTGGTTCCTGGGGCCTTCTATACTCCTTTCAATATATCCCTGTATGATCTGGTTCCTGGGGCCTTCTATACTCCTTTCAATATATCCCTGTATGATCTGGGGCCTTTGATACTCCTTTCAATATATCCCTGTATGATCTGGGGCCTTCGATACTCCTTTCAATATATCCCTGTATGATCTGGAGCCTTCGATACTCCTTTCAATATATCCCTGTATGATCTGGATCCTGGGGCCTTCGATACTCCTTTCAATATATCCCTGTATGATCTGGGGCCTTCGATACTCCTTTCAATATATCCCTGTATGATCTGGGGCCTTCGATGCTCCTTTCAATATATCCCTGTATGATCTGGAGCCTTCGATACTCCTTTCAATATATCCCTGTATGATCTGGTTCCTGGGGCCTTCGATACTCCTTTCAATATATCCCTGTATGATCTGGTTCCTGGGGCCTTTGATACTCCTTTCAATATATCCATGTATGATCTGGAGCCTTCGATACTCCTTTCAATATATCCCTGTATGATCTGGGGCCTTCGATACCCCTTTCAATATATCCCTTTATGATCTGGGGCCTTCGATACTCCTTTCAATATATCCCTGTATGATCTGGGGCCTTCGATACTCCTTTCAATATATCCCTGTATGATCTGGTTCCTGGGGCCTTCGATACTCCTTTCAATATATCCCTGTATGATCTGGGGCCTTCGATACTCCTTTCAATATATCCCTGTATGATCTGGTTCCTGGAGCCTTCGATACTCCTTTCAATATATCCCTGTATGATCTGGTTCCTGGAGCCTTCGATTCTCCTTTCAATATATCCCTGTATGATCTGGATCCTGGGGCCTTCGATACTCCTTTCAATATATCCCTGTATGATCTGGTTCCTGGAGCCTTCGATACTCCTTTCAATATATCCCTGTATGATCTGGTTCCTGGGGCCTTCGATACTCCTTTCAATATATCCCTGTATGATCTGGGGCCTTCGATACTCCTTTCAATATATCCCTGTATGATCTGGTTCCTGGAGCCTTCGATACTCCTTTCAATATATCCCTGTATGATCTGGATCCTGGAGCCTTCGATACTCCTTTCAATATATCCCTGTATGATCTGGTTCCTGGGGCCTTCGATACTCCTTTCAATATATCCCTGTATGATCTGGTTCCTGGAGCCTTCGATACTCCTTTCAATATATCCCTGTATGATCTGGTTCCTGGGGCCTTCGATACTCCTTTCAATATATCCCTGTATGATTTGGTTCCTTCGATACTCCTTTTAATATATCCCTGTATGATCTGGTTCCTTCGATACTCCTTTCAATATATCCCTGTATGATCTGGATCCTGGGGCCTTCGATACTCCTTTCAATATATCCCTGTATGATCTGGAGCCTTCGATTCTCCTTTCAATATATCCCTGTATGATCTGGAGCCTTCGATTCTCCTTTCAATATATCCCTGTATGATCTGGTTCCTGGGGCCTTCGATACTCCTTTCAATATATCCCTGTATGATCTGGATCCTGGGGCCTTCGATTCTCCTTTCAATATATCCCTGTATGATCTGGATCCTGGGGCCTTCGATTCTCCTTTCAATATATCCCTGTATGATCTGGATCCTGGAGCCTTCGATACTCCTTTCAATATATCCCTGTATGATCTGGAGCCTTTGATACTCCTTTCAATATATCCCTGTATGATCTGGTTCCTGGGGCCTTCGATACTCCTTTCAATATATCCCTGTATGATCTGGTTCCTGGAGCCTTCGATACTCCTTTCAATATATCCCTGTATGATCTGGTTCCTGGAGCCTTCGATACTCCTTTCAATATATCCCTGTATGATCTGGGGCCTTCATTACTCCTTTCAATATATCCCTGTATGATCTGGTTCCTGGGGCCTTCGATACTCCTTTCAATATATCCCTGTATGATCTGGATCCTGGATCCTTCGATACTCCTTTCAATATATCCCTGTATGATCTGGTTCCTTCGATACTCCTTTCAATATATCCCTGTATGATCTGGATCCTGGAGCCTTCGATACTCCTTTCAATATATCCCTGTATGATCTGGGGCCTTCGATACTCCTTTCAATATATCCCTGTATGATCTGGTTCCTGGGGCCTTCGATACTCCTTTCAATATATCCCTGTATGATCTGGTTCCTGGGGCCTTCGATACTCCTTTCAATATATCCCTGTATGATCTGGATCCTTCGATACTCCTTTCAATATATCCCTGTATGATCTGGAGCCTTCGATACTCCTTTCAATATATCCCTGTATGATCTGGTTCCTGGGGCCTTCGATACTCCTTTCAATATATCCCTGTATGATCTGGTTCCTGGGGCCTTCTATACTCCTTTCAATATATCCCTGTATGATCTGGAGCCTTCGATACTCCTTTCAATATATCCCTGTATGATCTGGGGCCTTCGATACTAATTTCAATATATCCCTGTATGATCTGGTTCCTGGGGCCTTCGATACTCCTTTCAATATATCCCTGTATGATCTGGTTCCTGGAGCCTTCGATACTCCTTTCAATATATCCCTGTATGATCTGGTTCCTGGAGCCTTCGATACTCCTTTCAATATATCCCTGTATGATCTGGATCCTGGAGCCTTCGATACTCCTTTCAATATATCCCTGTATGATCTGGTTCCTGGAGCCTTCGATACTCCTTTCAATATATCCCTGTATAATCTGGAGCCTTCGATACTCCTTTCAATATATCCCTGTATGATCTGGTTCCTGGGGCCTTCGATACTCCTTTCAATATATCCCTGTATGATCTGGTTCCTGGGGCCTTCTATACTCCTTTCAATATATCCCTGTATGATCTGGAGCCTTCGATACTCCTTTCAATATATCCCTGTATGATCTGGGGCCTTCGATACTCCTTTCAATATATCCCTGTATGATCTGGTTCCTGGGGCCTTCGATACTCCTTTCAATATATCCCTGTATGATCTGGTTCCTGGGGCCTTCTATACTCCTTTCAATATATCCCTGTATGATCTGGTTCCTGGAGCCTTCGATACTCCTTTCAATATATCCCTGTATGATCTGGAGCCTTCGATACTCCTGTCAATATATCCCTGTATGATCTGGTTCCTGGGGCCTTCGATACTCCTTTCAATATATCCCCTGTATGATCTGGTTCCTGGGGCCTTCTATACTCCTTTCAATATATCCCTGTATGATCTGGTTCCTGGGGCCTTCTATACTCCTTTCAATATATCCCTGTATGATCTGGGGCCTTTGATACTCCTTTCAATATATCCCTGTATGATCTGGGGCCTTCGATACTCCTTTCAATATATCCCTGTATGATCTGGAGCCTTCGATACTCCTTTCAATATATCCCTGTATGATCTGGATCCTGGGGCCTTCGATACTCCTTTCAATATATCCCTGTATGATCTGGGGCCTTCGATACTCCTTTCAATATATCCCTGTATGATCTGGGGCCTTCGATGCTCCTTTCAATATATCCCTGTATGATCTGGAGCCTTCGATACTCCTTTCAATATATCCCTGTATGATCTGGTTCCTGGGGCCTTTGATTCTCCTTTCAATATATCCCTGTATGATCTGGTTCCTGGGGCCTTTGATACTCCTTTCAATATATCCATGTATGATCTGGAGCCTTCGATACTCCTTTCAATATATCCCTGTATGATCTGGGGCCTTCGATACCCCTTTCAATATATCCCTTTATGATCTGGGGCCTTCGATACTCCTTTCAATATATCCCTGTATGATCTGGGGCCTTCGATACTCCTTTCAATATATCCCTGTATGATCTGGTTCCTGGGGCCTTCGATACTCCTTTCAATATATCCCTGTATGATCTGGGGCCTTCGATACTCCTTTCAATATATCCCTGTATGATCTGGTTCCTGGAGCCTTCGATACTCCTTTCAATATATCCCTGTATGATCTGGTTCCTGGAGCCTTCGATTCTCCTTTCAATATATCCCTGTATGATCTGGATCCTGGGGCCTTCGATACTCCTTTCAATATATCCCTGTATGATCTGGTTCCTGGAGCCTTCGATACTCCTTTCAATATATCCCTGTATGATCTGGTTCCTGGGGCCTTCGATACTCCTTTCAATATATCCCTGTATGATCTGGGGCCTTCGATACTCCTTTCAATATATCCCTGTATGATCTGGTTCCTGGAGCCTTCGATACTCCTTTCAATATATCCCTGTATGATCTGGATCCTGGAGCCTTCGATACTCCTTTCAATATATCCCTGTATGATCTGGTTCCTGGGGCCTTCGATACTCCTTTCAATATATCCCTGTATGATCTGGTTCCTGGAGCCTTCGATACTCCTTTCAATATATCCCTGTATGATCTGGTTCCTGGGGCCTTCGATACTCCTTTCAATATATCCCTGTATGATTTGGTTCCTTCGATACTCCTTTTAATATATCCCTGTATGATCTGGTTCCTTCGATACTCCTTTCAATATATCCCTGTATGATCTGGATCCTGGGGCCTTCGATACTCCTTTCAATATATCCCTGTATGATCTGGAGCCTTCGATTCTCCTTTCAATATATCCCTGTATGATCTGGAGCCTTCGATTCTCCTTTCAATATATCCCTGTATGATCTGGTTCCTGGGGCCTTCGATACTCCTTTCAATATATCCCTGTATGATCTGGATCCTGGGGCCTTCGATTCTCCTTTCAATATATCCCTGTATGATCTGGATCCTGGGGCCTTCGATTCTCCTTTCAATATATCCCTGTATGATCTGGATCCTGGAGCCTTCGATACTCCTTTCAATATATCCCTGTATGATCTGGAGCCTTTGATACTCCTTTCAATATATCCCTGTATGATCTGGTTCCTGGGGCCTTCGATACTCCTTTCAATATATCCCTGTATGATCTGGTTCCTGGAGCCTTCGATACTCCTTTCAATATATCCCTGTATGATCTGGTTCCTGGAGCCTTCGATACTCCTTTCAATATATCCCTGTATGATCTGGGGCCTTCATTACTCCTTTCAATATATCCCTGTATGATCTGGTTCCTGGGGCCTTCGATACTCCTTTCAATATATCCCTGTATGATCTGGATCCTGGATCCTTCGATACTCCTTTCAATATATCCCTGTATGATCTGGATCCTGGATCCTTCGATACTCCTTTCAATATATCCCTGTATGATCTGGGGCCTTCGATACTAATTTCAATATATCCCTGTATGATCTGGTTCCTGGGGCCTTCGATACTCCTTTCAATATATCCCTGTATGATCTGGTTCCTGGAGCCTTCGATACTCCTTTCAATATATCCCTGTATGATCTGGTTCCTGGAGCCTTCGATACTCCTTTCAATATATCCCTGTATGATCTGGAGCCTTCGATACTCCTGTCAATATATTCCTGTATGATCTGGTTCCTGGGGCCTTCGATACTCCTTTCAATATATCCCTGTATGATCTGGTTCCTGGGGCCTTCTATACTCCTTTCAATATATCCCTGTATGATCTGGTTCCTGGGGCCTTCTATACTCCTTTCAATATATCCCTGTATGATCTGGGGCCTTTGATACTCCTTTCAATATATCCCTGTATGATCTGGGGCCTTCGATACTCCTTTCAATATATCCCTGTATGATCTGGAGCCTTCGATACTCCTTTCAATATATCCCTGTATGATCTGGATCCTGGGGCCTTCGATACTCCTTTCAATATATCCCTGTATGATCTGGGGCCTTCGATACTCCTTTCAATATATCCCTGTATGATCTGGGGCCTTCGATGCTCCTTTCAATATATCCCTGTATGATCTGGAGCCTTCGATACTCCTTTCAATATATCCCTGTATGATCTGGTTCCTGGGGCCTTTGATTCTCCTTTCAATATATCCCTGTATGATCTGGTTCCTGGGGCCTTTGATACTCCTTTCAATATATCCCTGTATGATCTGGAGCCTTCGATACTCCTTTCAATATATCCCTGTATGATCTGGGGCCTTCGATACTCCTTTCAATATATCCCTGTATGATCTGGTTCCTGGGGCCTTCGATACTCCTTTCAATATATCCCTGTATGATCTGGGGCCTTCGATACTCCTTTCAATATATCCCTGTATGATCTGGTTCCTGGGGCCTTCGATACTCCTTTCAATATATCCCTGTATGATCTGGGGCCTTCGATACTCCTTTCAATATATCCCTGTATGATCTGGTTCCTGGAGCCTTCGATACTCCTTTCAATATATCCCTGTATGATCTGGTTCCTGGAGCCTTCGATTCTCCTTTCAATATATCCCTGTATGATCTGGATCCTGGGGCCTTCGATACTCCTTTCAATATATCCCTGTATGATCTGGTTCCTGGAGCCTTCGATACTCCTTTCAATATATCCCTGTATGATCTGGTTCCTGGGGCCTTCGATACTCCTTTCAATATATCCCTGTATGATCTGGTTCCTGGAGCCTTCGATACTCCTTTCAATATATCCCTGTATGATCTGGTTCCTGGAGCCTTCGATTCTCCTTTCAATATATTCCTGTATGATCTGGTTCCTGGGGCCTTCGATACTCCTTTCAATATATCCCTGTATGATCTGGTTCCTGGGGCCTTCTATACTCCTTTCAATATATCCCTGTATGATCTGGTTCCTGGGGCCTTCGATACTCCTTTCAATATATCCCTGTATGATCTGGGGCCTTCGATGCTCCTTTCAATATATCCCTGTATGATCTGGAGCCTTCGATACTCCTTTCAATATATCCCTGTATGATCTGGTTCCTGGGGCCTTTGATTCTCCTTTCAATATATCCCTGTATGATCTGGTTCCTGGGGCCTTTGATACTCCTTTCAATATATCCCTGTATGATCTGGAGCCTTCGATACTCCTTTCAATATATCCCTGTATGATCTGGGGCCTTCGATACTCCTTTCAATATATCCCTGTATGATCTGGTTCCTGGGGCCTTCGATACTCCTTTCAATATATCCCTGTATGATCTGGGGCCTTCGATACTCCTTTCAATATATCCCTGTATGATCTGGTTCCTGGGGCCTTCGATACTCCTTTCAATATATCCCTGTATGATCTGGGGCCTTCGATACTCCTTTCAATATATCCCTGTATGATCTGGTTCCTGGAGCCTTCGATACTCCTTTCAATATATCCCTGTATGATCTGGTTCCTGGAGCCTTCGATTCTCCTTTCAATATATCCCTGTATGATCTGGATCCTGGGGCCTTCGATACTCCTTTCAATATATCCCTGTATGATCTGGTTCCTGGAGCCTTCGATACTCCTTTCAATATATCCCTGTATGATCTGGTTCCTGGGGCCTTCGATACTCCTTTCAATATATCCCTGTATGATCTGGTTCCTGGAGCCTTCGATACTCCTTTCAATATATCCCTGTATGATCTGGTTCCTGGAGCCTTCGATTCTCCTTTCAATATATCCCTGTATGATCTGGATCCTGGGGCCTTCGATACTCCTTTCAATATATCCCTGTATGATCTGGGGCCTTCGATACTCCTTTCAATATATCCCTGTATGATTTGGTTCCTGGGGCCTTCGATACTCCTTTCAATATATCCCTGTATGATCTGGGGCCTTCGATACTCCTTTCAATATATCCCTGTATGATCTGGTTCCTGGGGCCTTCGATACTCCTTTCAATATATCCCTGTATGATCTGGGGCCTTCGATACTCCTTTCAATATATCCCTGTATGATCTGGTTCCTGGAGCCTTCGATACTCCTTTCAATATATCCCTGTATGATCTGGTTCCTGGAGCCTTCGATTCTCCTTTCAATATATCCCTGTATGATCTGGATCCTGGGGCCTTCGATACTCCTTTCAATATATCCCTGTATGATCTGGTTCCTGGAGCCTTCGATACTCCTTTCAATATATCCCTGTATGATCTGGTTCCTGGGGCCTTCGATACTCCTTTCAATATATCCCTGTATGATCTGGTTCCTGGAGCCTTCGATACTCCTTTCAATATATCCCTGTATGATCTGGTTCCTGGGGCCTTCGATACTCCTTTCAATATATCCCTGTATGATCTGGGGCCTTCGATACTCCTTTCAATATATCCCTGTATGATCTGGTTCCTGGAGCCTTCGATACTCCTTTCAATATATCCCTGCATGATCTGGATCCTGGAGCCTTCGATACTCCTTTCAATATATCCCTGTATGATCTGGTTCCTGGAGCCTTCGATACTCCTTTCAATATATCCCTGTATGATCTGGAGCCTTCGATACTCCTTTCAATATATCCCTGTATGATCTGGTTCCTGGGGCCTTCGATACTCCTTTCAATATATCCCTGTATGATCTGGTTCCTGGGGCCTTCTATACTCCTTTCAATATATCCCTGTATGATCTGGAGCCTTCGATACTCCTTTCAATATATCCCTGTATGATCTGGGGCCTTCGATACTCCTTTCAATATATCCCTGTATGATCTGGTTCCTGGGGCCTTCGATACTCCTTTCAATATATCCCTGTATGATCTGGTTCCTGGAGCCTTCGATACTCCTTTCAATATATCCCTGTATGATCTGGTTCCTGGAGCCTTCGATACTCCTTTCAATATATCCCTGTATGATCTGGAGCCTTCGATACTCCTGTCAATATATCCCTGTATGATCTGGTTCCTGGGGCCTTCGATACTCCTTTCAATATATCCCTGTATGATCTGGTTCCTGGGGCCTTCTATACTCCTTTCAATATATCCCTGTATGATCTGGTTCCTGGGGCCTTCTATACTCCTTTCAATATATCCCTGTATGATCTGGGGCCTTTGATACTCCTTTCAATATATCCCTGTATGATCTGGGGCCTTCGATACTCCTTTCAATATATCCCTGTATGATCTGGAGCCTTCGATACTCCTTTCAATATATCCCTGTATGATCTGGATCCTGGGGCCTTCGATACTCCTTTCAATATATCCCTGTATGATCTGGGGCCTTCGATACTCCTTTCAATATATCCCTGTATGATCTGGGGCCTTCGATGCTCCTTTCAATATATCCCTGTATGATCTGGAGCCTTCGATACTCCTTTCAATATATCCCTGTATGATCTGGTTCCTGGGGCCTTTGATTCTCCTTTCAATATATCCCTGTATGATCTGGTTCCTGGGGCCTTTGATACTCCTTTCAATATATCCATGTATGATCTGGAGCCTTCGATACTCCTTTCAATATATCCCTGTATGATCTGGGGCCTTCGATACTCCTTTCAATATATCCCTGTATGATCTGGGGCCTTCGATACTCCTTTCAATATATCCCTGTATGATCTGGGGCCTTCGATACTCCTTTCAATATATCCCTGTATGATCTGGTTCCTGGGGCCTTCGATACTCCTTTCAATATATCCCTGTATGATCTGGGGCCTTCGATACTCCTTTCAATATATCCCTGTATGATCTGGTTCCTGGAGCCTTCGATACTCCTTTCAATATATCCCTGTATGATCTGGTTCCTGGAGCCTTCGATTCTCCTTTCAATATATCCCTGTATGATCTGGATCCTGGGGCCTTCGATACTCCTTTCAATATATCCCTGTATGATCTGGTTCCTGGAGCCTTCGATACCCCTTTCAATATATCCCTGTATGATCTGGTTCCTGGGGCCTTCGATACTCCTTTCAATATATCCCTGTATGATCTGGGGCCTTCGATACTCCTTTCAATATATCCCTGTATGATCTGGTTCCTGGAGCCTTCGATACTCCTTTCAATATATCCCTGTATGATCTGGATCCTGGAGCCTTCGATACTCCTTTCAATATATCCCTGTATGATCTGGTTCCTGGGGCCTTCGATACTCCTTTCAATATATCCCTGTATGATCTGGTTCCTGGAGCCTTCGATACTCCTTTCAATATATCCCTGTATGATCTGGTTCCTGGGGCCTTCGATACTCCTTTCAATATATCCCTGTATGATTTGGTTCCTTCGATACTCCTTTCAATATATCCCTGTATGATCTGGTTCCTTCGATACTCCTTTCAATATATCCCTGTATGATCTGGATCCTGGGGCCTTCGATACTCCTTTCAATATATCCCTGTATGATCTGGGGCCTTCGATACTCCTTTCAATATATCCCTGTATGATCTGGTTCCTGGGTCCTTCGATACTCCTTTCAATATATCCCTGTATGATCTGGAGCCTTCGATTCTCCTTTCAATATATCCCTGTATGATCTGGAGCCTTCGATTCTCCTTTCAATATATCCCTGTATGATCTGGTTCCTGGGGCCTTCGATACTCCTTTCAATATATCCCTGTATGATCTGGAGCCTTCGATACTCCTTTCAAAATATCCCTGTATGATCTGGATCCTGGGGCCTTCGATACTCCTTTCAATATATCCCTTTATGATCTGGTTCCTGGAGCCTTCGATACTCCTTTCAATATATCCCTGTATGATCTGGATCCTGGGGCCTTCGATTCTCCTTTCAATATATCCCTGTATGATCTGGATCCTGGAGCCTTCGATACTCCTTTCAATATATCCCTGTATGATCTGGAGCCTTCGATACTCCTTTCAATATATCCCTGTATGATCTCGATCCTGGGGCCTTCGATACTCCTTTCAATATATCCCTTTATGATCTGGTTCCTGGAGCCTTCGATACTCCTTTCAATATATCCCTGTATGATCTGGATCCTGGGGCCTTCGATTCTCCTTTCAATATATCCCTGTATGATCTGGATCCTGGAGCCTTCGATACTCCTTTCAATATATCCCTGTATGATCTGGAGCCTTCGATACTCCTTTCAATATATCCCTGTATGATCTGGTTCCTGGGGCCTTCGATACTCCTTTCAATATATCCCTGTATGATCTGGTTCCTGGAGCCTTCGATACTCCTTTCAATATATCCCTGTATGATCTGGTTCCTGGAGCCTTCGATACTCCTTTCAATATATCCCTGTATGATCTGGGGCCTTCATTACTCCTTTCAATATATCCCTGTATGATCTGGTTCCTGGGGCCTTCGATACTCCTTTCAATATATCCCTGTATGATCTGGATCCTGGAGCCTTCGATACTCCTTTCAATATATCCCTGTATGATCTGGGGCCTTCAATACTCCTTTCAATATATCCCTGTATGATCTGGATCCTGGAGCTTTCGATACTCCTTTCAATATATCCCTGTATGATCTGGTTCCTTCGATACTCCTTTCAATATATCCCTGTATGATCTGGATCCTGGAGCCTTCGATACTCCTTTCAATATATCCCTGTATGATCTGGGGCCTTCGATACTCCTTTCAATATATCCCTGTATGATCTGGTTCCTGGGGCCTTCGATACTCCTTTCAATATATCCCTGTATGATCTGGTTCCTGGGGCCTTCGATACTCCTTTCAATATATCCCTGTATGATCTGGATCCTTCGATACTCCTTTCAATATATCCCTGTATGATCTGGAGCCTTCGATACTCCTTTCAATATATCCCTGTATGATCTGGTTCCTGGGGCCTTCGATACTCCTTTCAATATATCCCTGTATGATCTGGATCCTGGGGCCTTCGATACTCCTTTCAATATATCCCTGTATGATCTGGGGCCTTCGATACTCCTTTCAATATATCCCTGTATGATCTGGTTCCTGGGTCCTTCGATACTCCTTTCAATATATCCCTGTATGATCTGGAGCCTTCGATTCTCCTTTCAATATATCCCTGTATGATCTGGAGCCTTCGATTCTCCTTTCAATATATCCCTGTATGATCTGGTTCCTGGGGCCTTCGATACTCCTTTCAATATATCCCTGTATGATCTGGAGCCTTCGATACTCCTTTCAAAATATCCCTGTATGATCTGGATCCTGGGGCCTTCGATACTCCTTTCAATATATCCCTTTATGATCTGGTTCCTGGAGCCTTCGATACTCCTTTCAATATATCCCTGTATGATCTGGATCCTGGGGCCTTCGATTCTCCTTTCAATATATCCCTGTATGATCTGGATCCTGGAGCCTTCGATACTCCTTTCAATATATCCCTGTATGATCTGGAGCCTTCGATACTCCTTTCAATATATCCCTGTATGATCTGGTTCCTGGGGCCTTCGATACTCCTTTCAATATATCCCTGTATGATCTGGTTCCTGGAGCCTTCGATACTCCTTTCAATATATCCCTGTATGATCTGGTTCCTGGAGCCTTCGATACTCCTTTCAATATATCCCTGTATGATCTGGGGCCTTCATTACTCCTTTCAATATATCCCTGTATGATCTGGTTCCTGGGGCCTTCGATACTCCTTTCAATATATCCCTGTATGATCTGGATCCTGGAGCCTTCGATACTCCTTTCAATATATCCCTGTATGATCTGGGGCCTTCGATACTCCTTTCAATATATCCCTGTATGATCTGGATCCTGGAGCTTTCGATACTCCTTTCAATATATCCCTGTATGATCTGGTTCCTTCGATACTCCTTTCAATATATCCCTGTATGATCTGGATCCTGGAGCCTTCGATACTCCTTTCAATATATCCCTGTATGATCTGGGGCCTTCGATACTCCTTTCAATATATCCCTGTATGATCTGGTTCCTGGGGCCTTCGATACTCCTTTCAATATATCCCTGTATGATCTGGTTCCTGGGGCCTTCGATACTCCTTTCAATATATCCCTGTATGATCTGGATCCTTCGATACTCCTTTCAATATATCCCTGTATGATCTGGAGCCTTCGATACTCCTTTCAATATATCCCTGTATGATCTGGTTCCTGGGGCCTTCGATACTCCTTTCAATATATCCCTGTATGATCTGGTTCCTGGGGCCTTCTATACTCCTTTCAATATATCCCTGTATGATCTGGAGCCTTCGATACTCCTTTCAATATATCCCTGTATGATCTGGGGCCTTCGATACTAATTTCAATATATCCCTGTATGATCTGGTTCCTGGGGCCTTCGATACTCCTTTCAATATATCCCTGTATGATCTGGTTCCTGGAGCCTTCGTTACTCCTTTCAATATATCCCTGTATGATCTGGTTCCTGGAGCCTTCGATACTCCTTTCAATATATCCCTGTATGATCTGGAGCCTTCGATACTCCTGTCAATATATTCCTGTATGATCTGGTTCCTGGGGCCTTCGATACTCCTTTCAATATATCCCTGTATGATCTGGTTCCTGGGGCCTTCTATACTCCTTTCAATATATCCCTGTATGATCTGGTTCCTGGGGCCTTCTATACTCCTTTCAATATATCCCTGTATGATCTGGGGCCTTTGATACTCCTTTCAATATATCCCTGTATGATCTGGGGCCTTCGATACTCCTTTCAATATATCCCTGTATGATCTGGAGCCTTCGATACTCCTTTCAATATATCCCTGTATGATCTCGATCCTGGGGCCTTCGATACTCCTTTCAATATATCCCTTTATGATCTGGTTCCTGGAGCCTTCGATACTCCTTTCAATATATCCCTGTATGATCTGGATCCTGGGGCCTTCGATTCTCCTTTCAATATATCCCTGTATGATCTGGATCCTGGAGCCTTCGATACTCCTTTCAATATATCCCTGTATGATCTGGAGCCTTCGATACTCCTTTCAATATATCCCTGTATGATCTGGTTCCTGGGGCCTTCGATACTCCTTTCAATATATCCCTGTATGATCTGGTTCCTGGAGCCTTCGATACTCCTTTCAATATATCCCTGTATGATCTGGTTCCTGGAGCCTTCGATACTCCTTTCAATATATCCCTGTATGATCTGGGGCCTTCATTACTCCTTTCAATATATCCCTGTATGATCTGGTTCCTGGGGCCTTCGATACTCCTTTCAATATATCCCTGTATGATCTGGATCCTGGAGCCTTCGATACTCCTTTCAATATATCCCTGTATGATCTGGGGCCTTCAATACTCCTTTCAATATATCCCTGTATGATCTGGATCCTGGAGCTTTCGATACTCCTTTCAATATATCCCTGTATGATCTGGTTCCTTCGATACTCCTTTCAATATATCCCTGTATGATCTGGATCCTGGAGCCTTCGATACTCCTTTCAATATATCCCTGTATGATCTGGGGCCTTCGATACTCCTTTCAATATATCCCTGTATGATCTGGTTCCTGGGGCCTTCGATACTCCTTTCAATATATCCCTGTATGATCTGGTTCCTGGGGCCTTCGATACTCCTTTCAATATATCCCTGTATGATCTGGATCCTTCGATACTCCTTTCAATATATCCCTGTATGATCTGGTTCCTGGGGCCTTCGATACTCCTTTCAATATATCCCTGTATGATCTGGATCCTGGGGCCTTCGATACTCCTTTCAATATATCCCTGTATGATCTGGGGCCTTCGATACTCCTTTCAATATATCCCTGTATGATCTGGTTCCTGGGTCCTTCGATACTCCTTTCAATATATCCCTGTATGATCTGGAGCCTTCGATTCTCCTTTCAATATATCCCTGTATGATCTGGAGCCTTCGATTCTCCTTTCAATATATCCCTGTATGATCTGGTTCCTGGGGCCTTCGATACTCCTTTCAATATATCCCTGTATGATCTGGAGCCTTCGATACTCCTTTCAAAATATCCCTGTATGATCTGGATCCTGGGGCCTTCGATACTCCTTTCAATATATCCCTTTATGATCTGGTTCCTGGAGCCTTCGATACTCCTTTCAATATATCCCTGTATGATCTGGATCCTGGGGCCTTCGATTCTCCTTTCAATATATCCCTGTATGATCTGGATCCTGGAGCCTTCGATACTCCTTTCAATATATCCCTGTATGATCTGGAGCCTTCGATACTCCTTTCAATATATCCCTGTATGATCTGGTTCCTGGGGCCTTCGATACTCCTTTCAATATATCCCTGTATGATCTGGTTCCTGGAGCCTTCGATACTCCTTTCAATATATCCCTGTATGATCTGGATCCTGGAGCCTTCGATACTCCTTTCAATATATCCCTGTATGATCTGGGGCCTTCGATACTCCTTTCAATATATCCCTGTATGATCTGGATCCTGGAGCTTTCGATACTCCTTTCAATATATCCCTGTATGATCTGGTTCCTTCGATACTCCTTTCAATATATCCCTGTATGATCTGGATCCTGGAGCCTTCGATACTCCTTTCAATATATCCCTGTATGATCTGGGGCCTTCGATACTCCTTTCAATATATCCATGTATGATCTGGTTCCTGGGGCCTTCGATACTCCTTTCAATATATCCCTGTATGATCTGGTTCCTGGGGCCTTCGATACTCCTTTCAATATATCCCTGTATGATCTGGATCCTTCGATACTCCTTTCAATATATCCCTGTATGATCTGGAGCCTTCGATACTCCTTTCAATATATCCCTGTATGATCTGGTTCCTGGGGCCTTCGATACTCCTTTCAATATATCCCTGTATGATCTGGTTCCTGGGGCCTTCTATACTCCTTTCAATATATCCCTGTATGATCTGGAGCCTTCGATACTCCTTTCAATATATCCCTGTATGATCTGGGGCCTTCGATACTAATTTCAATATATCCCTGTATGATCTGGTTCCTGGGGCCTTCGATACTCCTTTCAATATATCCCTGTATGATCTGGTTCCTGGAGCCTTCGTTACTCCTTTCAATATATCCCTGTATGATCTGGTTCCTGGAGCCTTCGATACTCCTTTCAATATATCCCTGTATGATCTGGAGCCTTCGATACTCCTGTCAATATATTCCTGTATGATCTGGTTCCTGGGGCCTTCGATACTCCTTTCAATATATCCCTGTATGATCTGGTTCCTGGGGCCTTCTATACTCCTTTCAATATATCCCTGTATGATCTGGTTCCTGGGGCCTTCTATACTCCTTTCAATATATCCCTGTATGATCTGGGGCCTTTGATACTCCTTTCAATATATCCCTGTATGATCTGGGGCCTTCGATACTCCTTTCAATATATCCCTGTATGATCTGGAGCCTTCGATACTCCTTTCAATATATCCCTGTATGATCTGGATCCTGGGGCCTTCGATACTCCTTTCAATATATCCCTGTATGATCTGGGGCCTTCGATACTCCTTTCAATATATCCCTGTATGATCTGGGGCCTTCGATGCTCCTTTCAATATATCCCTGTATGATCTGGAGCCTTCGATACTCCTTTCAATATATCCCTGTATGATCTGGTTCCTGGGGCCTTTGATTCTCCTTTCAATATATCCCTGTATGATCTGGTTCCTGGGGCCTTTGATACTCCTTTCAATATATCCCTGTATGATCTGGAGCCTTCGATACTCCTTTCAATATATCCCTGTATGATCTGGGGCCTTCGATACTCCTTTCAATATATCCCTGTATGATCTGGTTCCTGGGGCCTTCGATACTCCTTTCAATATATCCCTGTATGATCTGGGGCCTTCGATACTCCTTTCAATATATCCCTGTATGATCTGGTTCCTGGGGCCTTCGATACTCCTTTCAATATATCCCTGTATGATCTGGGGCCTTCGATACTCCTTTCAATATATCCCTGTATGATCTGGTTCCTGGAGCCTTCGATACTCCTTTCAATATATCCCTGTATGATCTGGTTCCTGGAGCCTTCGATTCTCCTTTCAATATATCCCTGTATGATCTGGATCCTGGGGCCTTCGATACTCCTTTCAATATATCCCTGTATGATCTGGTTCCTGGAGCCTTCGATACTCCTTTCAATATATCCCTGTATGATCTGGTTCCTGGGGCCTTCGATACTCCTTTCAATATATCCCTGTATGATCTGGTTCCTGGAGCCTTCGATACTCCTTTCAATATATCCCTGTATGATCTGGTTCCTGGAGCCTTCGATTCTCCTTTCAATATATTCCTGTATGATCTGGTTCCTGGGGCCTTCGATACTCCTTTCAATATATCCCTGTATGATCTGGTTCCTGGGGCCTTCTATACTCCTTTCAATATATCCCTGTATGATCTGGTTCCTGGGGCCTTCGATACTCCTTTCAATATATCCCTGTATGATCTGGGGCCTTCGATGCTCCTTTCAATATATCCCTGTATGATCTGGAGCCTTCGATACTCCTTTCAATATATCCCTGTATGATCTGGTTCCTGGGGCCTTTGATTCTCCTTTCAATATATCCCTGTATGATCTGGTTCCTGGGGCCTTTGATACTCCTTTCAATATATCCCTGTATGATCTGGAGCCTTCGATACTCCTTTCAATATATCCCTGTATGATCTGGGGCCTTCGATACTCCTTTCAATATATCCCTGTATGATCTGGTTCCTGGGGCCTTCGATACTCCTTTCAATATATCCCTGTATGATCTGGGGCCTTCGATACTCCTTTCAATATATCCCTGTATGATCTGGTTCCTGGGGCCTTCGATACTCCTTTCAATATATCCCTGTATGATCTGGGGCCTTCGATACTCCTTTCAACATATCCCTGTATGATCTGGTTCCTGGAGCCTTCGATTCTCCTTTCAATATATCCCTGTATGATCTGGATCCTGGGGCCTTCGATACTCCTTTCAATATATCCCTGTATGATCTGGTTCCTGGAGCCTTCGATACTCCTTTCAATATATCCCTGTATGATCTGGTTCCTGGGGCCTTCGATACTCCTTTCAATATATCCCTGTATGATCTGGTTCCTGGAGCCTTCGATACTCCTTTCAATATATCCCTGTATGATCTGGTTCCTGGAGCCTTCGATTCTCCTTTCAATATATCCCTGTATGATCTGGATCCTGGGGCCTTCGATACTCCTTTCAATATATCCCTGTATGATCTGGTTCCTGGAGCCTTCGATACTCCTTTCAATATATCCCTGTATGATCTGGTTCCTGGGGCCTTCGATACTCCTTTCAATATATCCCTGTATGATCTGGGGCCTTCGATACTCCTTTCAATATATCCCTGTATGATCTGGTTCCTGGAGCCTTCGATACTCCTTTCAATATATCCCTGCATGATCTGGATCCTGGAGCCTTCGATACTCCTTTCAATATATCCCTGTATGATCTGGTTCCTGGGGCCTTCGATACTCCTTTCAATATATCCCTGTATGATCTGGTTCCTGGAGCCTTCGATACTCCTTTCAATATATCCCTGTATGATCTGGTTCCTGGGGCCTTCGATACTCCTTTCAATATATCCCTGTATGATTTGGTTCCTTCGATACTCCTTTCAATATATCCCTGTCTGATCTGGTTCCTTCGATACTCCTTTCAATATATCCCTGTATGATCTGGATCCTGGGGCCTTCGATACTCCTTTCAATATATCCCTGTATGATCTGGGGCCTTCGATACTCCTTTCAATATATCCCTGTATGATCTGGTTCCTGGGGCCTTCGATACTCCTTTCAATATATCCCTGTATGATCTGGAGCCTTCGATTCTCCTTTCAATATATCCCTGTATGATCTGGAGCCTTCGATTCTCCTTTCAATATATCCCTGTATGATCTGGTTCCTGGGGCCTTCGATACTCCTTTCAATATATCCCTGTATGATCTGGAGCCTTCGATACTCCTTTCAATATATCCCTGTATGATCTGGATCCTGGGGCCTTCAATACTCCTTTCAATATATCCCTTTATGATCTGGTTCCTGGAGCCTTCGATACTCCTTTCAATATATCCCTGTATGATCTGGATCCTGGGGCCTTCGATTCTCCTTTCAATATATCCCTGTATGATCTGGATCCTGGAGCCTTCGATACTCCTTTCAATATATCCCTGTATGATCTGGAGCCTTCGATACTCCATTCAATATATCCCTGTATGATCTGGTTCCTGGGGCCTTCGATACTCCTTTCAATATATCCCTGTATGATCTGGTTCCTGGAGCCTTCGATACTCCTTTCAATATATCCCTGTATGATCTGGTTCCTGGAGCCTTCGATACTCCTTTCAATATATCCCTGTATGATCTGGGGCCTTCATTACTCCTTTCAATATATCCCTGTATGATCTGGTTCCTGGGGCCTTTTATACTCCTTTCAATATATCCCTGTATGATCTGGATCCTGGAGCCTTCGATACTCCTTTCAATATATCCCTGTATGATCTGGGGCCTTCGATACTCCTTTCAATATATCCCTGTATGATCTGGATCCTGGAGCCTTCGATACTCCTTTCAATATATCCCTGTATGATCTGGTTCCTTCGATACTCCTTTCAATATATCCCTGTATGATCTGGATCCTGGAGCCTTCGATACTCCTTTCAATATATCCCTGTATGATCTGGGGCCTTCGATACTCCTTTCAATATATCCCTGTATGATCTGGTTCCTGGGGCCTTCGATACTCCTTTCAATATATCCCTGTATGATCTGGTTCCTGGGGCCTTCGATACTCCTTTCAATATATCCCTGTATGATCTGGTTCCTGGAGCCTTCGATACTCCTTTCAATATATCCCTGTATGATCTGGGGCCTTCGATACTCCTTTCAATATATCCCTGTATGATCTGGAGCCTTCGATACTCCTTTCAATATATCCCTGTATGATCTGGTTCCTGGGGCCTTCGATACTCCTTTCAATATATCCCTGTATGATCTGGATCCTGGAGCCTTCAATACTCCTTTCAATATATCCCTGTATGATCTGGAGCCTTCGATACTCCTTTCAATATATCCCTGTATGATCTGGTTCCTTCGATACTCCTTTCAATATATCCCTGTATGATCTGGTTCCTGGGGCCTTCGATACTCCCTTCAATATATCCCTGTATGATCTGGAGCCTTCGATACTCCTTTCAATATATCCCTGTATGATCTGGGGCCTTCGATACTCCTTTCAATATATCCCTGTATGATCAGGTTCCTGGAGCCTTCGATACTCCTTTCAATATATCCCTGTATGATCTGGGGCCTTCGATACTCCTTTCAATATATCCCTGTATGATCTGGAGCCTTCGATTCTCCTTTCAATATATCCCTGTATGATCTGGTTCCTGGGGCCTTCGATACTCCTTTCAATATATCCCTGTATGATCTGGTTCCTGGAGCCTTCGATACTCCTTTCAATATATCCTTGTATGATCTGGTTCCTTCGATACTCCTTTCAATATATCCCTGTATGATCTGGGGCCTTCGATACTCCTTTCAATATATCCCTGTATGATCTGGTTCCTGGGGCCTTCGATACTCCTTTCAATATATCCCTGTATGATCTGGGGCCTTCGATACTCCTTTCAATATATCCCTGTATGATCTGGAGCCTTCGATACTCCTTTCAATATATCCCTGTATGATCTGGGGCCTTCGATACTCCTTTCAATATATCCCTTTATGATCTGGTTCCTGGAGCCTTCGATACTCCTTTCAATATATCCCTGTATGATCTGGATCCTGGGGCCTTCGATTCTCCTTTCAATATATCCCTGTATGATCTGGATCCTGGAGCCTTCGATTCTCCTTTCAATATATCCCTGTATGATCTGGAGCCTTCGATTCTCCTTTCAATATATCCCTGTATGATCTGGTTCCTGGGGCCTTCGATACTCCTTTCAATATATCCCTGTATGATCTGGAGCCTTCGATACTCCTTTCAATATATCCCTGTATGATCTGGATCCTGGGGCCTTCGATACTCCTTTCAATATATCCCTTTATGATCTGGTTCCTGGAGCCTTCGATACTCCTTTCAATATATCCCTGTATGATCTGGATCCTGGGGCCTTCGATTCTCCTTTCAATATATCCCTGTATGATCTGGATCCTGGAGCCTTCGATACTCCTTTCAATATATCCCTGTATGATCTGGAGCCTTCGATACTCCTTTCAATATATCCCTGTATGATCTGGTTCCTGGGGCCTTCGATACTCCTTTCAATATATCCCTGTATGATCTGGTTCCTGGAGCCTTCGATACTCCTTTCAATATATCCCTGTATGATCTGGTTCCTGGAGCCTTCGATACTCCTTTCAATATATCCCTGTATGATCTGGGGCCTTCATTACTCCTTTCAATATATCCCTGTATGATCTGGTTCCTGGGGCCTTCGATACTCCTTTCAATATATCCCTGTATGATCTGGATCCTGGAGCCTTCGATACTCCTTTCAATATATCCCTGTATGATCTGGTTCCTGGGGCCTTCGATACTCCTTTCAATATATCCCTGTATGATCTGGAGCCTTCGATACTCCTTTCAATATATCCCTGTATGATCTGGTTCCTGGGGCCTTCGATACTCCTTTCAATATATCCCTGTATGATCTGGGGCCTTCGATACTCCTTTCAATATATCCCTGTATGATCTGGTTCCTGGAGCCTTCGATACTCCTTTCAATATATCCCTGTATGATCTGGGGCCTTCGATTCTCCTTTCAATATATCCCTGTATGATCTGGGGCCTTCGATACTCCTTTCAATATATCCCTGTATGATCTGGTTCCTGGAGCCTTCGATACTCCTTTCAATATATCCCTGTATGATCTGGTTCCTGGGGCCTTCGATACTCCTTTCAATATATCCCTGTATGATCTGGTTCCTGGGGCCTTCGATACTCCTTTCAATATATCCCTGTATGATCTGGATCCTGGAGCCTTCGATACTCCTTTCAATGTATCCCTGTATGATCTGGATCCTGGAGCCTTCGATACTCCTTTCAATATATCCCTGTATGATCTGGAGCCTTCGATACTCCTTTCAATATATCCCTGTATGATCTGGTTCCTGGGGCCTTCGATACTCCTTTCAATATATCCCTGTATGATCTGGTTCCTGGAGCCTTCGATACTCCTTTCAATATATCCCTGTATGATCTGGATCCTGGAGCCTTCGATACTCCTTTCAATATATCCCTGTATGATCTGGAGCCTTCGATACTCCTTTCAATATATCCCTGTATGATCTGGAGCCTTCGATACTCCTTTCAATATATCCCTGTATGATCTGGTTCCTGGGGCCTTCGATACTCCTTTCAATATATCCCTGTATGATCTGGTTCCTGGGGCCTTCGATACTCCTTTCAATATATCCCTGTATGATCTGGGGCCTTCGATACTCCTTTCAATATATCCCTGTATGATCTGGTTCCTGGAGCCTTCGATACTCCTTTCAATATATCCTTGTATGATCTGGGGCCTTCGATTCTCCTTTCAATATATCCCTGTATGATCTGGGGCCTTCGATACTCCTTTCAATATATCCCTGTATGATCTGGTTCCTGGAGCCTTCGATACTCCTTTCAATATATCCCTGTATGATCTGGTTCCTGGGGCCTTCGATACTCCTTTCAATATATCCCTGTATGATCTGGATCCTGGAGCCTTCGATACTCCTTTCAATATATCCCTGTATGATCTGGAGCCTTCGATACTCCTTTCAATATATCCCTGTATGATCTGGTTCCTGGGGCCTTCGATACTCCTTTCAATATATCCCTGTATGATCTGGTTCCTGGAGCCTTCGATACTCCTTTCAATATATCCCTGTATGATCTGGTTCCTGGAGCCTTCGATACTCCTTTCAATATATCCCTGTATGATCTGGGGCCTTCATTACTCCTTTCAATATATCCCTGTATGATCTGGTTCCTGGGGCCTTCGATACTCCTTTCAATATATCCCTGTATGATCTGGATCCTGGAGCCTTCGATACTCCTTTCAATATATCCCTGTATGATCTGGTTCCTGGGGCCTTCGATACTCCTTTCAATATATCCCTGTATGATCTGGAGCCTTCGATACTCCTTTCAATATATCCCTGTATGATCTGGTTCCTGGGGCCTTCGATACTCCTTTCAATATATCCCTGTATGATCTGGGGCCTTCGATACTCCTTTCAATATATCCCTGTATGATCTGGTTCCTGGAGCCTTCGATACTCCTTTCAATATATCCCTGTATGATCTGGGGCCTTCGATTCTCCTTTCAATATATCCCTGTATGGTCTGGGGCCTTCGATACTCCTTTCAATATATCCCTGTATGATCTGGTTCCTGGAGCCTTCGATACTCCTTTCAATATATCCCTGTATGATCTGGTTCCTGGGGCCTTCGATACTCCTTTCAATATATCCCTGTATGATCTGGTTCCTGGGGCCTTCGATACTCCTTTCAATATATCCCTGTATGATCTGGATCCTGGAGCCTTCGATACTCCTTTCAATGTATCCCTGTATGATCTGGATCCTGGAGCCTTCGATACTCCTTTCAATATATCCCTGTATGATCTGGAGCCTTCGATACTCCTTTCAATATATCCCTGTATGATCTGGTTCCTGGGGCCTTCGATACTCCTTTCAATATATCCCTGTATGATCTGGTTCCTGGAGCCTTCGATACTCCTTTCAATATATCCCTGTATGATCTGGATCCTGGAGCCTTCGATACTCCTTTCAATATATCCCTGTATGATCTGGAGCCTTCGATACTCCTTTCAATATATCCCTGTATGATCTGGAGCCTTCGATACTCCTTTCAATATATCCCTGTATGATCTGGTTCCTGGGGCCTTCGATACTCCTTTCAATATATCCCTGTATGATCTGGTTCCTGGGGCCTTCGATACTCCTTTCAATATATCCCTGTATGATCTGGGGCCTTCGATACTCCTTTCAATATATCCCTGTATGATCTGGTTCCTGGAGCCTTCGATACTCCTTTCAATATATCCTTGTATGATCTGGGGCCTTCGATTCTCCTTTCAATATATCCCTGTATGATCTGGGGCCTTCGATACTCCTTTCAATATATCCCTGTATGATCTGGTTCCTGGAGCCTTCGATACTCCTTTCAATATATCCCTGTATGATCTGGTTCCTGGGGCCTTCGATACTCCTTTCAATATATCCCTGTATGATCTGGTTCCTGGGGCCTTCGATACTCCTTTCAATATATCCCTGTATGATCTGGATCCTGGAGCCTTCGATACTCCTTTCAATGTATCCCTGTATGATCTGGATCCTGGAGCCTTCGATACTCCTTTCAATATATCCCTGTATGATCTGGAGCCTTCGATACTCCTTTCAATATATCCCTGTATGATCTGGTTCCTGGGGCCTTCGATACTCCTTTCAATATATCCCTGTATGATCTGGTTCCTGGAGCCTTCGATACTCCTTTCAATATATCCCTGTATGATCTGGATCCTGGAGCCTTCGATACTCCTTTCAATATATCCCTGTATGATCTGGAGCCTTCGATACTCCTTTCAATATATCCCTGTATGATCTGGAGCCTTCGATTCTCCTTTCAATATATCCCTGTATGATCTGGTTCCTGGGGCCTTCGATACTCCTGTCAATATATCCCTGTATGATCTGGTTCCTGGAGCCTTCGATACTCCTTTCAATATATCCTTGTATGATCTGGTTCCTTCGATACTCCTTTCAATATATCCCTGTATGATCTGGGGCCTTCGATACTCCTTTCAATATATCCCTGTATGATCTGGTTCCTGGGGCCTTCGATACTCCTTTCAATATATCCCTGTATGATCTGGGGCCTTCGATACTCCTTTCAATATATCCCTGTATGATCTGGAGCCTTCGATACTCCTTTCAATATATCCCTGTATGATCTGGGGCCTTCGATACTCCTTTCAATATATCCCTGTATGATCTGGTTCCTGGGGCCTTCGATACTCCTTTCAATATATCCCTGTATGATCTGGAGCCTTCGATACTCCTTTCAATATATCCCTGTATGATCTGGTTCCTGGGGCCTTCGATACTCCTTTCAATATATCCCTGTATGATCTGGGGCCTTCGATACTCCTTTCAATATATCCCTGTATGATCTGGTTCCTGGAGCCTTCGATACTCCTTTCAATATATCCCTGTATGATCTGGGGCCTTCGATTCTCCTTTCAATATATCCCTGTATGATCTGGGGCCTTCGATACTCCTTTCAATATATCCCTGTATGATCTGGTTCCTGGAGCCTTCGATACTCCTTTCAATATATCCCTGTATGATCTGGTTCCTGGGGCCTTCGATACTCCTTTCAATATATCCCTGTATGATCTGGTTCCTGGGGCCTTCGATACTCCTTTCAATATATCCCTGTATGATCTGGATCCTGGAGCCTTCGATACTCCTTTCAATATATCCCTGTATGATCTGGAGCCTTCGATACTCCTTTCAATATATCCCTGTATGATCTGGTTCCTGGGGCCTTCGATACTCCTTTCAATATATCCCTGTATGATCTGGTTCCTGGAGCCTTCGATACTCCTTTCAATATATCCCTGTATGATCTGGATCCTGGAGCCTTCGATACTCCTTTCAATATATCCCTGTATGATCTGGAGCCTTCGATACTCCTTTCAATATATCCCTGTATGATCTGGAGCCTTCGATACTCCTTTCAATATATCCCTGTATGATCTGGTTCCTGGGGCCTTCGCTACTCCTTTCAATATATCCCTGTATGATCTGGGGCCTTCGATACTCCTTTCAATATATCCCTGTATGATCTGGTTCCTGGGGCCTTCGATACTCCTTTCAATATATCCCTGTATGATCTGGAGCCTTCGATACTCCTTTCAATATATCCCTGTATGATCTGGATCCTGGAGCCTTCGATACTCCTTTCAATATATCCCTGTATGACTAGGTTCCTGGGGCCTTCGATACTCCTTTCAATATATCCCTGTATGATCTGGATCCTTCGATACTCCTTTCAATATATCCCTGTATGATCTGGAGCCTTTCGATACTCCTTTCAATATATCCCTGTATGATCTGGATCCTGGGGCCTTCAATACTCCTTTCAATATATCCCTGTATGATCTGGTTCCTGGGGCCTTCGATACTCCTTTCAATATATCCCTGTATGATCTGGATCCTTCGATACTCCTTTCAATATATCCCTGTATGATCTGGAGCCTTCGATACTCCTTTCAATATATCCCTGTATGATCTGGTTCCTGGGGCCTTCGATACTCCTTTCAATATATCCCTGTATGATCTGGGGCCTTCGATACTCCTTTCAATATATCCCTGTATGATCTGGAGCCTTCGATACTCCTTTCAATATATCCCTGTATGATCTGGATCCTGGAGCCTTCGATACTCCTTTCAATATATCCCTGTATGATCTGGAGCCTTCGATACTCCTTTCAATATATCCCTGTATGATCTGGAGCCTTCGATACTCCTTTCAATATATCCCTGTATGATCTGGTTCCTGGGGCCTTCGATACTCCTTTCAATATATCCCTGTATGATCTGGTTCCTGGGGCCTTCGATACTCCTTTCAATATATCCCTGTATGATCTGGGGCCTTCGATACTCCTTTCAATATATCCCTGTATGATCTGGTTCCTGGAGCCTTCGATACTCCTTTCAATATATCCCTGTATGATCTGGGGCCTTCGATTCTCCTTTCAATATATCCCTGTATGATCTGGGGCCTTCGATACTCCTTTCAATATATCCCTGTATGATCTGGTTCCTGGAGCCTTCGATACTCCTTTCAATATATCCCTGTATGATCTGGTTCCTGGGGCCTTCGATACTCCTTTCAATATATCCCTGTATGATCTGGTTCCTGGGGCCTTCGATACTCCTTTCAATATATCCCTGTATGATCTGGATCCTGGAGCCTTCGATACTCCTTTCAATGTATCCCTGTATGATCTGGATCCTGGAGCCTTCGATACTCCTTTCAATATATCCCTGTATGATCTGGAGCCTTCGATACTCCTTTCAATATATCCCTGTATGATCTGGTTCCTGGGGCCTTCGATACTCCTTTCAATATATCCCTGTATGATCTGGTTCCTGGAGCCTTCGATACTCCTTTCAATATATCCCTGTATGATCTGGATCCTGGAGCCTTCGATACTCCTTTCAATATATCCCTGTATGATCTGGAGCCTTCGATACTCCTTTCAATATATCCCTGTATGATCTGGAGCCTTCGATTCTCCTTTCAATATATCCCTGTATGATCTGGTTCCTGGGGCCTTCGATACTCCTTTCAATATATCCCTGTATGATCTGGTTCCTGGAGCCTTCGATACTCCTTTCAATATATCCTTGTATGATCTGGTTCCTTCGATACTCCTTTCAATATATCCCTGTATGATCTGGGGCCTTCGATACTCCTTTCAATATATCCCTGTATGATCTGGTTCCTGGGGCCTTCGATACTCCTTTCAATATATCCCTGTATGATCTGGGGCCTTCGATACTCCTTTCAATATATCCCTGTATGATCTGGAGCCTTCGATACTCCTTTCAATATATCCCTGTATGATCTGGGGCCTTCGATACTCCTTTCAATATATCCCTGTATGATCTGGTTCCTGGGGCCTTCGATACTCCTTTCAATATATCCCTGTATGATCTGGAGCCTTCGATACTCCTTTCAATATATCCCTGTATGATCTGGTTCCTGGGGCCTTCGATACTCCTTTCAATATATCCCTGTATGATCTGGGGCCTTCGATACTCCTTTCAATATATCCCTGTATGATCTGGTTCCTGGAGCCTTCGATACTCCTTTCAATATATCCCTGTATGATCTGGGGCCTTCGATTCTCCTTTCAATATATCCCTGTATGATCTGGGGCCTTCGATACTCCTTTCAATATATCCCTGTATGATCTGGTTCCTGGAGCCTTCGATACTCCTTTCAATATATCCCTGTATGATCTGGTTCCTGGGGCCTTCGATACTCCTTTCAATATATCCCTGTATGATCTGGTTCCTGGGGCCTTCGATACTCCTTTCAATATATCCCTGTATGATCTGGATCCTGGAGCCTTCGATACTCCTTTCAATGTATCCCTGTATGATCTGGATCCTGGAGCCTTCGATACTCCTTTCAATATATCCCTGTATGATCTGGAGCCTTCGATACTCCTTTCAATATATCCCTGTATGATCTGGTTCCTGGGGCCTTCGATACTCCTTTCAATATATCCCTGTATGATCTGGTTCCTGGAGCCTTCGATACTCCTTTCAATATATCCCTGTATGATCTGGACCCTGGAGCCTTCGATACTCCTTTCAATATATCCCTGTATGATCTGGAGCCTTCGATACTCCTTTCAATATATCCCTGTATGATCTGGAGCCTTCGATACTCCTTTCAATATATCCCTGTATGATCTGGTTCCTGGGGCCTTCGCTACTCCTTTCAATATATCCCTGTATGATCTGGGGCCTTCGATAGTCCTTTCAATATATCCCTGTATGATCTGGTTCCTGGGGCCTTCGATACTCCTTTCAATATATCCCTGTATGATCTGGAGCCTTCGATACTCCTTTCAATATATCCCTGTATGATCTGGATCCTGGAGCCTTCGATACTCCTTTCAATATATCCCTGTATGATCTGGTTCCTGGGGCCTTCGATACTCCTTTCAATATATCCCTGTATGATCTGGATCCTTCGATACTCCTTTCAATATATCCCTGTATGATCTGGAGCCTTTCGATACTCCTTTCAATATATCCCTGTATGATCTGGTTCCTGGGGCCTTCGATACTCCTTTCAATATATCCCTGTATGATCTGGATCCTGGGGCCTTCAATACTCCTTTCAATATATCCCTGTATGATCTGGTTCCTGGGGCCTTCGATACTCCTTTCAATATATCCCTGTATGATCTGGATCCTTCGATACTCCTTTCAATACATCCCTGTATGATCTGGAGCCTTCGATACTCCTTTCAATATATCCCTGTATGATCTGGTTCCTGGGGCCTTCGATACTCCTTTCAATATATCCCTGTATGATCTGGGGCCTTCGATACTCCTTTCAATATATCCCTGTATGATCTGGAGCCTTCGATACTCCTTTCAATATATCCCTGTATGATCTGGATCCTGGAGCCTTCGATACTCCTTTCAATATATCCCTGTATGATCTGGGGCCTTCGATACTCCTTTCAATATATCCCTGTATGATCTGGAGCCTTCGATACTCCTTTCAATATATCCCTGTATGATCTGGTTCCTGGGGCCTTCGATACTCCTTTCAATATATCCCTGTATGATCTGGATCCTGGAGCCTTCAATACTCCTTTCAATATATCCCTGTATGATCTGGAGCCTTCGATACTCCTTTCAATATATCCCTGTATGATCTGGTTCCTTCGATACTCCTTTCAATATATCCCTGTATGATCTGGTTCCTGGGGCCTTCGATACTCCCTTCAATATATCCCTGTATGATCTGGAGCCTTCGATACTCCTTTCAATATATCCCTGTATGATCTGGGGCCTTCGATACTCCTTTCAATATATCCCTGTATGATCAGGTTCCTGGAGCCTTCGATACTCCTTTCAATATATCCCTGTATGATCTGGGGCCTTCGATTCTCCTTTCAATATATCCCTGTATGATCTGGTTCCTGGGGCCTTCGATACTCCTTTCAATATATCCCTGTATGATCTGGTTCCTGGAGCCTTCGATACTCCTTTCAATATATCCCTGTATGATCTGGTTCCTTCGATACTCCTTTCAATATATCCCTGTATGATCTGGGGCCTTCGATACTCCTTTCAATATATCCCTGTATGATCTGGAGCCTTCGATACTCCTTTCAATATATCCCTGTATGATCTGGATCCTGGGGCCTTCGATACTCCTTTCAATATATCCCTGTATGATCTGGGGCCTTCGATACTCCTTTCAATATATCCCTGTATGATCTGGGGCCTTCGATGCTCCTTTCAATATATCCCTGTATGATCTGGAGCCTTCGATACTCCTTTCAATATATCCCTGTATGATCTGGTTCCTGGGGCCTTTGATTCTCCTTTCAATATATCCCTGTATGATCTGGTTCCTGGGGCCTTTGATACTCCTTTCAATATATCCCTGTATGATCTGGAGCCTTCGATACTCCTTTCAATATATCCCTGTATGATCTGGGGCCTTCGATACTCCTTTCAATATATCCCTGTATGATCTGGTTCCTGGGGCCTTCGATACTCCTTTCAATATATCCCTGTATGATCTGGGGCCTTCGATACTCCTTTCAATATATCCCTGTATGATCTGGTTCCTGGGGCCTTCGATACTCCTTTCAATATATCCCTGTATGATCTGGGGCCTTCGATACTCCTTTCAATATATCCCTGTATGATCTGGTTCCTGGAGCCTTCGATACTCCTTTCAATATATCCCTGTATGATCTGGTTCCTGGAGCCTTCGATTCTCCTTTCAATATATCCCTGTATGATCTGGATCCTGGGGCCTTCGATACTCCTTTCAATATATCCCTGTATGATCTGGTTCCTGGAGCCTTCGATACTCCTTTCAATATATCCCTGTATGATCTGGTTCCTGGGGCCTTCGATACTCCTTTCAATATATCCCTGTATGATCTGGGGCCTTCGATACTCCTTTCAATATATCCCTGTATGATCTGGTTCCTGGAGCCTTCGATACTCCTTTCAATATATCCCTGCATGATCTGGATCCTGGAGCCTTCGATACTCCTTTCAATATATCCCTGTATGATCTGGTTCCTGGGGCCTTCGATACTCCTTTCAATATATCCCTGTATGATCTGGTTCCTGGAGCCTTCGATACTCCTTTCAATATATCCCTGTATGATCTGGTTCCTGGGGCCTTCGATACTCCTTTCAATATATCCCTGTATGATTTGGTTCCTTCGATACTCCTTTCAATATATCCCTGTATGATCTGGTTCCTTCGATACTCCTTTCAATATATCCCTGTATGATCTGGATCCTGGGGCCTTCGATACTCCTTTCAATATATCCCTGTATGATCTGGGGCCTTCGATACTCCTTTCAATATATCCCTGTATGATCTGGTTCCTGGGGCCTTCGATACTCCTTTCAATATATCCCTGTATGATCTGGAGCCTTCGATTCTCCTTTCAATATATCCCTGTATGATCTGGAGCCTTCGATTCTCCTTTCAATATATCCCTGTATGATCTGGTTCCTGGGGCCTTCGATACTCCTTTCAATATATCCCTGTATGATCTGGAGCCTTCGATACTCCTTTCAATATATCCCTGTATGATCTGGGTCCTGGGGCCTTCGATACTCCTTTCAATATATCCCTTTATGATCTGGTTCCTGGAGCCTTCGATACTCCTTTCAATATATCCCTGTATGATCTGGATCCTGGGGCCTTCGATTCTAATTTCAATATATCCCTGTATGATCTGGATCCTGGAGCCTTCGATACTCCTTTCAATATATCCCTGTATGATCTGGAGCCTTCGATACTCCTTTCAATATATCCCTGTATGATCTGGGGCCTTCGATACTCCTTTCAATATATCCCTGTATGATCAGGTTCCTGGAGCCTTCGATACTCCTTTCAATATATCCCTGTATGATCTGGGGCCTTCGATTCTCCTTTCAATATATCCCTGTATGATCTGGTTCCTGGGGCCTTCGATACTCCTTTCAATATATCCCTGTATGATCTGGTTCCTGGAGCCTTCGATACTCCTTTCAATATATCCCTGTATGATCTGGTTCCTTCGATACTCCTTTCAATATATCCCTGTATGATCTGGGGCCTTCGATACTCCTTTCAATATATCCCTGTATGATCTGGAGCCTTCGATACTCCTTTCAATATATCCCTGTATGATCTGGATCCTGGGGCCTTCGATACTCCTTTCAATATATCCCTGTATGATCTGGGGCCTTCGATACTCCTTTCAATATATCCCTGTATGATCTGGGGCCTTCGATGCTCCTTTCAATATATCCCTGTATGATCTGGAGCCTTCGATACTCCTTTCAATATATCCCTGTATGATCTGGTTCCTGGGGCCTTTGATTCTCCTTTCAATATATCCCTGTATGATCTGGTTCCTGGGGCCTTTGATACTCCTTTCAATATATCCCTGTATGATCTGGAGCCTTCGATACTCCTTTCAATATATCCCTGTATGATCTGGGGCCTTCGATACTCCTTTCAATATATCCCTGTATGATCTGGTTCCTGGGGCCTTCGATACTCCTTTCAATATATCCCTGTATGATCTGGGGCCTTCGATACTCCTTTCAATATATCCCTGTATGATCTGGTTCCTGGGGCCTTCGATACTCCTTTCAATATATCCCTGTATGATCTGGGGCCTTCGATACTCCTTTCAATATATCCCTGTATGATCTGGTTCCTGGAGCCTTCGATACTCCTTTCAATATATCCCTGTATGATCTGGTTCCTGGAGCCTTCGATTCTCCTTTCAATATATCCCTGTATGATCTGGATCCTGGGGCCTTCGATACTCCTTTCAATATATCCCTGTATGATCTGGTTCCTGGAGCCTTCGATACTCCTTTCAATATATCCCTGTATGATCTGGTTCCTGGGGCCTTCGATACTCCTTTCAATATATCCCTGTATGATCTGGGGCCTTCGATACTCCTTTCAATATATCCCTGTATGATCTGGTTCCTGGAGCCTTCGATACTCCTTTCAATATATCCCTGCATGATCTGGATCCTGGAGCCTTCGATACTCCTTTCAATATATCCCTGTATGATCTGGTTCCTGGGGCCTTCGATACTCCTTTCAATATATCCCTGTATGATCTGGTTCCTGGAGCCTTCGATACTCCTTTCAATATATCCCTGTATGATCTGGTTCCTGGGGCCTTCGATACTCCTTTCAATATATCCCTGTATGATTTGGTTCCTTCGATACTCCTTTCAATATATCCCTGTCTGATCTGGTTCCTTCGATACTCCTTTCAATATATCCCTGTATGATCTGGATCCTGGGGCCTTCGATACTCCTTTCAATATATCCCTGTATGATCTGGGGCCTTCGATACTCCTTTCAATATATCCCTGTATGATCTGGTTCCTGGGGCCTTCGATACTCCTTTCAATATATCCCTGTATGATCTGGAGCCTTCGATTCTCCTTTCAATATATCCCTGTATGATCTGGAGCCTTCGATTCTCCTTTCAATATATCCCTGTATGATCTGGTTCCTGGGGCCTTCGATACTCCTTTCAATATATCCCTGTATGATCTGGAGCCTTCGATACTCCTTTCAATATATCCCTGTATGATCTGGATCCTGGGGCCTTCGGTACTCCTTTCAATATATCCCTTTATGATCTGGTTCCTGGAGCCTTCGATACTCCTTTCAATATATCCCTGTATGATCTGGATCCTGGGGCCTTCGATTCTAATTTCAATATATCCCTGTATGATCTGGATCCTGGAGCCTTCGATACTCCTTTCAATATATCCCTGTATGATCTGGAGCCTTCGATACTCCTTTCAATATATCCCTGTATGATTTGGTTCCTTCGATACTCCTTTCAATATATCCCTGTATGATCTGGTTCCTTCGATACTCCTTTCAATATATCCCTGTATGATCTGGATCCTGGGGCCTTCGATACTCCTTTCAATATATCCCTGTATGATCTGGGGCCTTCGATACTCCTTTCAATATATCCCTGTATGATCTGGTTCCTGGGGCCTTCGATACTCCTTTCAATATATCCCTGTATGATCTGGAGCCTTCGATTCTCCTTTCAATATATCCCTGTATGATCTGGAGCCTTCGATACTCCTTTCAATATATCCCTGTATGATCTGGATCCTGGGGCCTTCGGTACTCCTTTCAATATATCCCTTTATGATCTGGTTCCTGGAGCCTTCGATACTCCTTTCAATATATCCCTGTATGATCTGGATCCTGGGGCCTTCGATTCTAATTTCAATATATCCCTGTATGATCTGGATCCTGGAGCCTTCGATACTCCTTTCAATATATCCCTGTATGATCTGGAGCCTTCGATACTCCTTTCAATATATCCCTGTATGATCTGGGGCCTTCGATACTCCTTTCAATATATCCCTGTATGATCAGGTTCCTGGAGCCTTCGATACTCCTTTCAATATATCCCTGTATGATCTGGGGCCTTCGATTCTCCTTTCAATATATCCCTGTATGATCTGGTTCCTGGGGCCTTCGATACTCCTTTCAATATATCCCTGTATGATCTGGTTCCTGGAGCCTTCGATACTCCTTTCAATATATCCCTGTATGATCTGGTTCCTTTTATACTCCTTTCAATATATCCCTGTATGATCTGGGGCCTTCGATACTCCTTTCAATATATCCCTGTATGATCTGGAGCCTTCGATACTCCTTTCAATATATCCCTGTATGATCTGGATCCTGGGGCCTTCGATACTCCTTTCAATATATCCCTGTATGATCTGGGGCCTTCGATACTCCTTTCAATATATCCCTGTATGATCTGGGGCCTTCGATGCTCCTTTCAATATATCCCTGTATGATCTGGAGCCTTCGATACTCCTTTCAATATATCCCTGTATGATCTGGTTCCTGGGGCCTTTGATTCTCCTTTCAATATATCCCTGTATGATCTGGTTCCTGGGGCCTTTGATACTCCTTTCAATATATCCCTGTATGATCTGGAGCCTTCGATACTCCTTTCAATATATCCCTGTATGATCTGGGGCCTTCGATACTCCTTTCAATATATCCCTGTATGATCTGGTTCCTGGGGCCTTCGATACTCCTTTCAATATATCCCTGTATGATCTGGGGCCTTCGATACTCCTTTCAATATATCCCTGTATGATCTGGTTCCTGGGGCCTTCGATACTCCTTTCAATATATCCCTGTATGATCTGGGGCCTTCGATACTCCTTTCAATATATCCCTGTATGATCTGGTTCCTGGAGCCTTCGATACTCCTTTCAATATATCCCTGTATGATCTGGTTCCTGGAGCCTTCGATTCTCCTTTCAATATATCCCTGTATGATCTGGATCCTGGGGCCTTCGATACTCCTTTCAATATATCCCTGTATGATCTGGTTCCTGGAGCCTTCGATACTCCTTTCAATATATCCCTGTATGATCTGGTTCCTGGGGCCTTCGATACTCCTTTCAATATATCCCTGTATGATCTGGGGCCTTCGATACTCCTTTCAATATATCCCTGTATGATCTGGTTCCTGGAGCCTTCGATACTCCTTTCAATATATCCCTGTATGATCTGGAGCCTTCGATACTCCTTTCAATATATCCCTGTATGATCTGGATCCTGGGGCCTTCGATACTCCTTTCAATATATCCCTTTATGATCTGGTTCCTGGAGCCTTCGATACTCCTTTCAATATATCCCTGTATGATCTGGATCCTGGGGCCTTCGATTCTAATTTCAATATATCCCTGTATGATCTGGATCCTGGAGCCTTCGATACTCCTTTCAATATATCCCTGTATGATCTGGAGCCTTCGATACTCCTTTCAATATATCCCTGTATGATCTGGGGCCTTCGATACTCCTTTCAATATATCCCTGTATGATCAGGTTCCTGGAGCCTTTGATACTCCTTTCAATATATCCCTGTATGATCTGGGGCCTTCGATTCTCCTTTCAATATATCCCTGTATGATCTGGTTCCTGGGGCCTTCGATACTCCTTTCAATATATCCCTGTATGATCTGGTTCCTGGAGCCTTCGATACTCCTTTCAATATATCCCTGTATGATCTGGTTCCTTCGATACTCCTTTCAATATATCCCTGTATGATCTGGGGCCTTCGATACTCCTTTCAATATATCCCTGTATGATCTGGAGCCTTCGATACTCCTTTCAATATATCCCTGTATGATCTGGATCCTGGGGCCTTCGATACTCCTTTCAATATATCCCTGTATGATCTGGGGCCTTCGATACTCCTTTCAATATATCCCTGTATGATCTGGGGCCTTCGATGCTCCTTTCAATATATCCCTGTATGATCTGGAGCCTTCGATACTCCTTTCAATATATCCCTGTATGATCTGGTTCCTGGGGCCTTTGATTCTCCTTTCAATATATCCCTGTATGATCTGGTTCCTGGGGCCTTTGATACTCCTTTCAATATATCCCTGTATGATCTGGAGCCTTCGATACTCCTTTCAATATATCCCTGTATGATCTGGGGCCTTCGATACTCCTTTCAATATATCCCTGTATGATCTGGTTCCTGGGGCCTTCGATACTCCTTTCAATATATCCCTGTATGATCTGGGGCCTTCGATACTCCTTTCAATATATCCCTGTATGATCTGGTTCCTGGGGCCTTCGATACTCCTTTCAATATATCCCTGTATGATCTGGGGCCTTCGATACTCCTTTCAATATATCCCTGTATGATCTGGTTCCTGGAGCCTTCGATACTCCTTTCAATATATCCCTGTATGATCTGGTTCCTGGAGCCTTCGATTCTCCTTTCAATATATCCCTGTATGATCTGGATCCTGGGGCCTTCGATACTCCTTTCAATATATCCCTGTATGATCTGGTTCCTGGAGCCTTCGATACTCCTTTCAATATATCCCTGTATGATCTGGTTCCTGGGGCCTTCGATACTCCTTTCAATATATCCCTGTATGATCTGGGGCCTTCGATACTCCTTTCAATATATCCCTGTATGATCTGGTTCCTGGGGCCTTCGATACTCCTTTCAATATATCCCTGCATGATCTGGGGCCTTCGATACTCCTTTCAATATATCCCTGTATGATCTGGTTCCTGGAGCCTTCGATACTCCTTTCAATATATCCCTGTATGATCTGGTTCCTGGAGCCTTCGATTCTCCTTTCAATATATCCCTGTATGATCTGGATCCTGGGGCCTTCGATACTCCTTTCAATATATCCCTGTATGATCTGGTTCCTGGAGCCTTCGATACTCCTTTCAATATATCCCTGTATGATCTGGTTCCTGGGGCCTTCGATACTCCTTTCAATATATCCCTGTATGATCTGGGGCCTTCGATACTCCTTTCAATATATCCCTGTATGATCTGGTTCCTGGAGCCTTCGATACTCCTTTCAATATATCCCTGCATGATCTGGATCCTGGAGCCTTCGATACTCCTTTCAATATATCCCTGTATGATCTGGTTCCTGGGGCCTTCGATACTCCTTTCAATATATCCCTGTATGATCTGGTTCCTGGAGCCTTCGATACTCCTTTCAATATATCCCTGTATGATCTGGTTCCTGGGGCCTTCGATACTCCTTTCAATATATCCCTGTATGATTTGGTTCCTTCGATACTCCTTTCAATATATCCCTGTATGATCTGGTTCCTTCGATACTCCTTTCAATATATCCCTGTATGATCTGGATCCTGGGGCCTTCGATACTCCTTTCAATATATCCCTGTATGATCTGGGGCCTTCGATACTCCTTTCAATATATCCCTGTATGATCTGGTTCCTGGGGCCTTCGATACTCCTTTCAATATATCCCTGTATGATCTGGAGCCTTCGATTCTCCTTTCAATATATCCCTGTATGATCTGGAGCCTTCGATTCTCCTTTCAATATATCCCTGTATGATCTGGTTCCTGGGGCCTTCGATACTCCTTTCAATATATCCCTGTATGATCTGGGGCCTTCATTACTCCTTTCAATATATCCCTGTATGATCTGGTTCCTGGGGCCTTCGATACTCCTTTCAATATATCCCTGTATGATCTGGATCCTGGAGCCTTCGATACTCCTTTCAATATATCCCTGTATGATCTGGTTCCTTCGATACTCCTTTCAATATATCCCTGTATGATCTGGATCCTGGAGCCTTCGATACTCCTTTCAATATATCCCTGTATGATCTGGTTCCTTCGATACTCCTTTCAATATATCCCTGTATGATCTGGATCCTGGAGCCTTCGATACTCCTTTCAATATATCCCTGTATGATCTGCGGCCTTCGATACTCCTTTCAATATATCCCTGTATGATCTGGTTCCTGGGGCCTTCGATACTCCTTTCAATATATCCCTGTATGATCTGGTTCCTGGGGCCTTCGATACTCCTTTCAATATATCCCTGTATGATCTGGATCCTTCGATACTCCTTTCAATATATCCCTGTATGATCTGGAGCCTTCGATACTCCTTTCAATATATCCCTGTATGATCTGGTTCCTGGGGCCTTCGATACTCCTTTCAATATATCCCTGTATGATCTGGTTCCTGGGGCCTTCTATACTCCTTTCAATATATCCCTGTATGATCTGGAGCCTTCGATACTCCTTTCAATATATCCCTGTATGATCTGGGGCCTTCGATACTCCTTTCAATATATCCCTGTATGATCTGGTTCCTGGGGCCTTCGATACTCCTTTCAATATATCCCTGTATGATCTGGTTCCTGGAGCCTTCGATACTCCTTTCAATATATCCCTGTATGATCTGGTTCCTGGAGCCTTCGATACTCCTTTCAATATATCCCTGTATGATCTGGAGCCTTCGATACTCCTGTCAATATATCCCTGTATGATCTGGTTCCTGGGGCCTTCTATACTCCTTTCAATATATCCCTGTATGATCTGGTTCCTGGAGCCTTCGATACTCCTTTCAATATATCCCTGTATGATCTGGTTCCTTTTATACTCCTTTCAATATATCCCTGTATGATCTGGGGCCTTCGATACTCCTTTCAATATATCCCTGTATGATCTGGAGCCTTCGATACTCCTTTCAATATATCCCTGTATGATCTGGATCCTGGGGCCTTCGATACTCCTTTCAATATATCCCTGTATGATCTGGGGCCTTCGATACTCCTTTCAATATATCCCTGTATGATCTGGGGCCTTCGATGCTCCTTTCAATATATCCCTGTATGATCTGGAGCCTTCGATACTCCTTTCAATATATCCCCGTATGATCTGGTTCCTGGGGCCTTTGATTCTCCTTTCAATATATCCCTGTATGATCTGGTTCCTGGGGCCTTTGATACTCCTTTCAATATATCCCTGTATGATCTGGAGCCTTCGATACTCCTTTCAATATATCCCTGTATGATCTGGGGCCTTCGATACTCCTTTCAATATATCCCTGTATGATCTGGTTCCTGGGGCCTTCGATGCTCCTTTCAATATATCCCTGTATGATCTGGGGCCTTCGATACTCCTTTCAATATATCCCTGTATGATCTGGTTCCTGGGGCCTTCGATACTCCTTTCAATATATCCCTGTATGATCTGGGGCCTTCGATACTCCTTTCAATATATCCCTGTATGATCTGGTTCCTGGAGCCTTCGAAACTCCTTTCAATATATCCCTGTATGATCCTGGAGCCTTCGATTCTCCTTTCAATATATCCCTGTATGATCTGGATCCTGGGGCCTTCGATACTCCTTTCAATATATCCCTGTATGATCTGGTTCCTGGAGCCTTCGATACTCCTTTCAATATATCCCTGTATGATCTGGTTCCTGGGGCCTTCGATACTCCTTTCAATATATCCCTGTATGATCTGGGGCCTTCGATACTCCTTTCAATATATCCCTGTATGATCTGGTTCCTGGAGCCTTCGATACTCCTTTCAATATATCCCTGTATGATCTGGTTCCTGGAGCCTTCGATTCTCCTTTCAATATATCCCTGTATGATCTGGATCCTGGGGCCTTCGATACTCCTTTCAATATATCCCTGTATGATCTGGTTCCTGGAGCCTTCGATACTCCTTTCAATATATCCCTGTATGATCTGGTTCCTGGGGCCTTCGACACTCCTTTCAATATATCCCTGTATGATCTGGGGCCTTCGATACTCCTTTCAATATATCCCTGTATGATCTGGTTCCTGGAGCCTTCGATACTCCTTTCAATATATCCCTGCATGATCTGGATCCTGGAGCCTTCGATACTCCTTTCAATATATCCCTGTATGATCTGGTTCCTGGGGCATTCGATACACCTTTCAATATATCCCTGTATGATCTGGTTCCTGGAGCCTTCGATACTCCTTTCAATATATCCCTGTATGATCTGGTTCCTGGGGCCTTCGATACTCCTTTCAATATATCCCTGTATGATTTGGTTCCTTCGATACTCCTTTCAATATATCCCTGTATGATCTGGTTCCTTCGATACTCCTTTCAATATATCCCTGTATGATCTGGATCCTGGGGCCTTCGATACTCCTTTCAATATATCCCTGTATGATCTGGGGCCTTCGATACTCCTTTCAATATATCCCTGTATGATCTGGTTCCTGGGGCCTTCGATACTCCTTTCAATATATCCCTGTATGATCTGGAGCCTTCGATTCTCCTTTCAATATATCCCTGTATGATCTGGAGCCTTCGATTCTCCTTTCAATATATCCCTGTATGATCTGGTTCCTGGGGCCTTCGATACTCCTTTCAATATATCCCTGTATGATCTGGAGCCTTCGATACTCCTTTCAATATATCCCTGTATGATCTGGATCCTGGGGCCTTCGATACTCCTTTCAATATATCCCTTTATGATCTGGTTCCTGGAGCCTTCGATACTCCTTTCAATATATCCCTGTATTTTCTGGATCCTGGGGCCTTCGATTCTCCTTTCAATATATCCCTGTATGATCTGGATCCTGGAGCCTTCGATACTCCTTTCAATATATCCCTGTATGATCTGGAGCCTTCGATACTCCTTTCAATATATCCCTGTATGATCTGGTTCCTGGGGCCTTCGATTCTCCTTTCAATATATCCCTGTATGATCTGGTTCCTGGAGCCTTCGATACTCCTTTCAATATATCCCTGTATGATCTGGTTCCTGGAGCCTTCGATACTCCTTTCAATATATCCCTGTATGATCTGGGGCCTTCATTACTCCTTTCAATATATCCCTGTATGATCTGGTTCCTGGGGCCTTCGATACTCCTTTCAATATATCCCTGTATGATCTGGATCCTGGAGCCTTCGATACTCCTTTCAATATATCCCTGTATGATCTGGTTCCTTCGATACTCCTTTCAATATATCCCTGTATGATCTGGATCCTGGAGCCTTCGATACTCCTTTCAATATATCCCTGTATGATCTGGGGCCTTCGATACTCCTTTCAATATATCCCTGTATGATCTGGATCCTGGAGCCTTCGATACTCCTTTCAATATATCCCTGTATGATCTGGTTCCTTCGATACTCCTTTCAATATATCCCTGTATGATCTGGATCCTGGAGCCTTCGATACTCCTTTCAATATATCCCTGTATGATCTGGGGCCTTCGATACTCCTTTCAATATATCCCTGTATGATCTGGTTCCTGGGGCCTTCGATACTCCTTTCAATATATCCCTGTATGATCTGGTTCCTGGGGCCTTCGATACTCCTTTCAATATATCCCTGTATGATCTGGTTCCTGGAGCCTTCGATACTCCTTTCAATATATCCCTGTATGATCTGGGGCCTTCGATACTCCTTTCAATATATCCCTGTATGATCTGGAGCCTTCGATACTCCTTTCAATATATCCCTGTATGATCTGGTTCCTGGGGCCTTCGATACTCCTTTCAATATATCCCTGTATGATCTGGATCCTGGAGCCTTCAATACTCCTTTCAATATATCCCTGTATGATCTGGAGCCTTCGATACTCCTTTCAATATATCCCTGTATGATCTGGTTCCTTCGATACTCCTTTCAATATATCCCTGTATGATCTGGTTCCTGGGGCCTTCGATACTCCCTTCAATATATCCCTGTATGATCTGGAGCCTTCGATACTCCTTTCAATATATCCCTGTATGATCTGGGGCCTTCGATACTCCTTTCAATATATCCCTGTATGATCAGGTTCCTGGAGCCTTCGATACTCCTTTCAATATATCCCTGTATGATATGGGGCCTTCGATACTCCTTTCAATATATCCCTGTATGATCTGGAGCCTTCGATTCTCCTTTCAATATATCCCTGTATGATCTGGTTCCTGGGGCCTTCGATACTCCTTTCAATATATCCCTGTATGATCTGGTTCCTGGAGCCTTCGATACTCCTTTCAATATATCCTTGTATGATCTGGTTCCTTCGATACTCCTTTCAATATATCCCTGTATGATCTGGGGCCTTCGATACTCCTTTCAATATATCCCTGTATGATCTGGTTCCTGGGGCCTTCGATACTCCTTTCAATATATCCCTGTATGATCTGGGGCCTTCGATACTCCTTTCAATATATCCCTGTATGATCTGGAGCCTTCGATACTCCTTTCAATATATCCCTGTATGATCTGGGGCCTTCGATACTCCTTTCAATATATCCCTGTATGATCTGGTTCCTGGGGCCTTCGATACTCCTTTCAATATATCCCTGTATGATCTGGAGCCTTCGATACTCCTTTCAATATATCCCTGTATGATCTGGTTCCTGGGGCCTTCGATACTCCTTTCAATATATCCCTGTATGATCTGGGGCCTTCGATACTCCTTTCAATATATCCCTGTATGATCTTGTTCCTGGAGCCTTCGATACTCCTTTCAATATATCCCTGTATGATCTGGGGCCTTCGATACTCCTTTCAATATATCCCTGTATGATCTGGGGCCTTCGATACTCCTTTCAATATATCCCTGTATGATCTGGTTCCTGGAGCCTTCGATACTCCTTTCAATATATCCCTGTATGATCTGGGGCCTTCGATTCTCGTGTCAAAATATCCCTGTATGATCTGGGGCCTTCGATACTCCTTTCAATATATCCCTGTATGATCTGGTTCCTGGAGCCTTCGATACTCCTTTCAATATATCCCTGTATGATCTGGTTCCTGGGGCCTTCGATACTCCTTTCAATATATCCCTGTATGATTTGGTTCCTTCGATACTCCTTTCAATATATCCCTGTATGATCTGGTTCCTTCGATACTCCTTTCAATATATCCCTGTATGATCTGGGGCCTTCGATACTCCTTTCAATATATCCCTGTATGATCTGGTTCCTGGGGCCTTCGATACTCCTTTCAATATATCCCTGTATGATCTGGAGCCTTCGATTCTCCTTTCAATATATCCCTGTATGATCTGGAGCCTTCGATTCTCCTTTCAATATATCCCTGTATGATCTGGTTCCTGGGGCCTTCGATACTCCTTTCAATATATCCCTGTATGATCTGGAGCCTTCGATACTCCTTTCAATATATCCCTGTATGATCTGGAGCCTTCGATACTCCTTTCAATATATCCCTGTATGATCTGGTTCCTGGGGCCTTCGATACTCCTTTCAATATATCCCTGTATGATCTGGATCCTGGAGCCTTCAATACTCCTTTCAATATATCCCTGTATGATCTGGAGCCTTCGATACTCCTTTCAATATATCCCTGTATGATCTGGTTCCTTCGATACTCCTTTCAATATATCCCTGTATGATCTGGTTCCTGGGGCCTTCGATACTCCCTTCAATATATCCCTGTATGATCTGGAGCCTTCGATACTCCTTTCAATATATCCCTGTATGATCTGGGGCCTTCGATACTCCTTTCAATATATCCCTGTATGATCAGGTTCCTGGAGCCTTCGATACTCCTTTCAATATATCCCTGTATGATATGGGGCCTTCGATACTCCTTTCAATATATCCCTGTATGATCTGGAGCCTTCGATTCTCCTTTCAATATATCCCTGTATGATCTGGTTCCTGGGGCCTTCGATACTCCTTTCAATATATCCCTGTATGATCTGGTTCCTGGAGCCTTCGATACTCCTTTCAATATATCCTTGTATGATCTGGTTCCTTCGATACTCCTTTCAATATATCCCTGTATGATCTGGGGCCTTCGATACTCCTTTCAATATATCCCTGTATGATCTGGTTCCTGGGGCCTTCGATACTCCTTTCAATATATCCCTGTATGATCTGGGGCCTTCGATACTCCTTTCAATATATCCCTGTATGATCTGGAGCCTTCGATACTCCTTTCAATATATCCCTGTATGATCTGGGGCCTTCGATACTCCTTTCAATATATCCCTGTATGATCTGGTTCCTGGGGCCTTCGATACTCCTTTCAATATATCCCTGTATGATCTGGAGCCTTCGATACTCCTTTCAATATATCCCTGTATGATCTGGTTCCTGGGGCCTTCGATACTCCTTTCAATATATCCCTGTATGATCTGGGGCCTTCGATACTCCTTTCAATATATCCCTGTATGATCTTGTTCCTGGAGCCTTCGATACTCCTTTCAATATATCCCTGTATGATCTGGGGCCTTCGATACTCCTTTCAATATATCCCTGTATGATCTGGGGCCTTCGATACTCCTTTCAATATATCCCTGTATGATCTGGTTCCTGGAGCCTTCGATACTCCTTTCAATATATCCCTGTATGATCTGGGGCCTTCGATTCTCGTGTCAAAATATCCCTGTATGATCTGGGGCCTTCGATACTCCTTTCAATATATCCCTGTATGATCTGGTTCCTGGAGCCTTCGATACTCCTTTCAATATATCCCTGTATGATCTGGTTCCTGGGGCCTTCGATACTCCTTTCAATATATCCCTGTATGATTTGGTTCCTTCGATACTCCTTTCAATATATCCCTGTATGATCTGGTTCCTTCGATACTCCTTTCAATATATCCCTGTATGATCTGGGGCCTTCGATACTCCTTTCAATATATCCCTGTATGATCTGGTTCCTGGGGCCTTCGATACTCCTTTCAATATATCCCTGTATGATCTGGAGCCTTCGATTCTCCTTTCAATATATCCCTGTATGATCTGGAGCCTTCGATTCTCCTTTCAATATATCCCTGTATGATCTGGTTCCTGGGGCCTTCGATACTCCTTTCAATATATCCCTGTATGATCTGGAGCCTTCGATACTCCTTTCAATATATCCCTGTATGATCTGGATCCTGGGGCCTTCGATACTCCTTTCAATATATCCCTTTATGATCTGGTTCCTGGAGCCTTCGATACTCCTTTCAATATATCCCTGTATGATCTGGATCCTGGGGCCTTCGATTCTCCTTTCAATATATCCCTGTATGATCTGGATCCTGGAGCCTTCGATACACCTTTCAATATATCCCTGTATGATCTGGAGCCTTCGATACTCCTTTCAATATATCCCTGTATGATCTGGTTCCTGGGGCCTTCGATTCTCCTTTCAATATATCCCTGTATGATCTGGTTCCTGGAGCCTTCGATACTCCTTTCAATATATCCCTGTATGATCTGGTTCCTGGAGCCTTCGATACTCCTTTCAATATATCCCTGTATGATCTGGGGCCTTCATTACTCCTTTCAATATATCCCTGTATGATCTGGTTCCTGGGGCCTTCGATACTCCTTTCAATATATCCCTGTATGATCTGGATCCTGGAGCCTTCGATACTCCTTTCAATATATCCCTGTATGATCTGGTTCCTTCGATACTCCTTTCAATATATCCCTGTATGATCTGGATCCTGGAGCCTTCGATACTCCTTTCAATATATCCCTGTATAATCTGGGGCCTTCGATACTCCTTTCAATATATCCCTGTATGATCTGGTTCCTGGGGCCTTCGATACTCCTTTCAATATATCCCTGTATGATCTGGTTCCTGGGGCCTTCGATACTCCTTTCAATATATCCCTGTATGATCTGGTTCCTGGAGCCTTCGATACTCCTTTCAATATATCCCTGTATGATCTGGGGCCTTCGATACTCCTTTCAATATATCCCTGTATGATCTGGAGCCTTCGATACTCCTTTCAATATATCCCTGTATGATCTGGTTCCTGGGGCCTTCGATACTCCTTTCAATATATCCCTGTATGATCTGGATCCTGGAGCCTTCAATACTCCTTTCAATATATCCCTGTATGATCTGGAGCCTTCGATACTCCTTTCAATATATCCCTGTATGATCTGGTTCCTTCGATACTCCTTTCAATATATCCCTGTATGATCTGGTTCCTGGGGCCTTCGATACTCCCTTCAATATATCCCTGTATGATCTGGAGCCTTCGATACTCCTTTCAATATATCCCTGTATGATCTGGGGCCTTCGATACTCCTTTCAATATATCCCTGTATGATCAGGTTCCTGGAGCCTTCGATACTCCTTTCAATATATCCCTGTATGATCTGGGGCCTTCGATACTCCTTTCAATATATCCCTGTATGATCTGGAGCCTTCGATTCTCCTTTCAATATATCCCTGTATGATCTGGTTCCTGGGGCCTTCGATACTCCTTTCAATATATCCCTGTATGATCTGGTTCCTGGAGCCTTCGATACTCCTTTCAATATATCCTTGTATGATCTGGTTCCTTCGATACTCCTTTCAATATATCCCTGTATGATCTGGGGCCTTCGATACTCCTTTCAATATATCCCTGTATGATCTGGTTCCTGGGGCCTTCGATACTCCTTTCAATATATCCCTGTATGATCTGGGGCCTTCGATACTCCTTTCAATATATCCCTGTATGATCTGGAGCCTTCGATACTCCTTTCAATATATCCCTGTATGATCTGGGGCCTTCGATACTCCTTTCAATATATCCCTGTATGATCTGGTTCCTGGGGCCTTCGATACTCCTTTCAATATATCCCTGTATGATCTGGAGCCTTCGATACTCCTTTCAATATATCCCTGTATGATCTGGTTCCTGGGGCCTTCGATACTCCTTTCAATATATCCCTGTATGATCTGGGGCCTTCGATACTCCTTTCAATATATCCCTGTATGATCTGGTTCCTGGAGACTTCGATACTCCTTTCAATATATCCCTGTATGATCTGGGGCCTTCGATACTCCTTTCAATATATCCCTGTATGATCTGGGGCCTTCGATACTCCTTTCAATATATCCCTGTATGATCTGGTTCCTGGAGCCTTCGATACTCCTTTCAATATATCCCTGTATGATCTGGGGCCTTCGATTCTCCTTTCAATATATCCCTGTATGATCTGGGGCCTTCGATACTCCTTTCAATATATCCCTGTATGATCTGGTTCCTGGAGCCTTCGATACTCCTTTCAATATATCCCTGTATGATCTGGTTCCTGGGGCCTTCGATACTCCTTTCAATATATCCCTGTATGATCTGGTTCCTGGGGCCTTCGATACTCCTTTCAATATATCCCTGTATGATCTGGATCCTGGAGCCTTCGATACTCCTTTCAATGTATCCCTGTATGATCTGGATCCTGGAGCCTTCGATACTCCTTTCAATATATCCCTGTATGATCTGGAGCCTTCGATACTCCTTTCAATATATCCCTGTATGATCTGGTTCCTGGGGCCTTCGATAATCCTTTCAATATATCCCTGTATGATCTGGTTCCTGGAGCCTTCGATACTCCTTTCAATATATCCCTGTATGATCTGGATCCTGGAGCCTTCGATACTCCTTTCAATATATCCCTGTATGATCTGGAGCCTTCGATACTCCTTTCAATATATCCCTGTATGATCTGGAGCCTTCGATACTCCTTTCAATATATCCCTGTATGATCTGGTTCCTGGGGCCTTCGCTACTCCTTTCAATATATCCCTGTATGATCTGGGGCCTTCGATACTCCTTTCAATATATCCCTGTATGATCTGGTTCCTGGGGCCTTCGATACTCCTTTCAATATATCCCTGTATGATCTGGAGCCTTCGATACTCCTTTCAATATATCCCTGTATGATCTGGATCCTGGAGCCTTCGATACTCCTTTCAATGTATCCCTGTATGATCTGGATCCTGGAGCCTTCGATACTCCTTTCAATATATCCCTGTATGATCTGGTTCCTGGGGCCTTCGATACTCCTTTCAATATATCCCTGTATGATCTGGATCCTTCGATACTCCTTTCAATATATCCCTGTATGATCTGGAGCCTTCGATACTCCTTTCAATATATCCCTGTATGATCTGGTTCCTGGGGCCTTCGATACTCCTTTCAATATATCCCTGTATGATCTGGATCCTGGAGCCTTCGATACTCCTTTCAATATATCCCTGTATGATCTGGATCCTGGGGCCTTCGATACTCCTTTCAATATATCCCTGTATGATCTGGTTCCTGGGGCCTTCGATACTCCTTTCAATATATCCCTGTATGATCTGGATCCTTCGATACTCCTTTCAATATATCCCTGTATGATCTGGAGCCTTCGATACTCCTTTCAATATATCCCTGTATGATCTGGTTCCTGGGGCCTTCGATACTCCTTTCAATATATCCCTGTATGATCTGGTTCCTGGGGCCTTCGATACTCCTTTCAATATATCCCTGTATGATCTGGTTCCTGGAGCTTTCGATACTCCTTTCAATATATCCCTGTATGATCTGGGGCCTTCGATACTCCTTTCAATATATCCCTGTATGATCTGGAGCCTTCGATACTCCTTTCAATATATCCCTGTATGATCTGGTTCCTGGGGCCTTCGATACTCCTTTCAATATATCCCTGTATGATCTGGATCCTGGAGCCTTCAATACTCCTTTCAATATATCCCTGTTTGATCTGGAGCCTTCGATACTCCTTTCAAAATATCCCTGTATGATCTGGTTCCTTCGATACTCCTTTCAATATATCCCTGTATGATCTGGTTCCTGGGGCCTTCGATACTCCCTTCAATATATCCCTGTATGATCTGGAGCCTTCGATACTCCTTTCAATATATCCCTGTATGGTCTGGGGCCTTCGATACTCCTTTCAATATATCCCTGTATGATCAGGTTCCTGGAGCCTTCGATACTCCTTTCAATATATCCCTGTATGATCTGGGGCCTTCGATACTCCTTTCAATATATCCCTGTATGATCTGGAGCCTTCGATTCTCCTTTCAATATATCCCTGTATGATCTGGTTCCTGGGGCCTTCGATACTCCTTTCAATATATCCCTGTATGATCTGGTTCCTGGAGCCTTCGATACTCCTTTCAATATATCCCTGTATGATCTGGTTCCTTCGATACTCCTTTCAATATATCCCTGTATGATCTGGGGCCTTCGATACTCCTTTCAATATATCCCTGTATGATCTGGTTCCTGGGGCCTTCGATACTCCTTTCAATATATCCCTGTATGATCTGGGGCCTTCGATACTCCTTTCAATATATCCCTGTATGATCTGGAGCCTTCGATACTCCTTTCAATATATCCCTGTATGATCTGGGGCCTTCGATACTCCTTTCAATATATCCCTGTATGATCTGGTTCCTGGGGCCTTCGATACTCCTTTCAATATATCCCTGTATGATCTGGAGCCTTCGATACTCCTTTCAATATATCCCTGTATGATCTGGTTCCTGGGGCCTTCGATACTCCTTTCAATATATCCCTGTATGATCTGGGGCCTTCGATACTCCTTTCAATATATCCCTGTATGATCTGGTTCCTGGAGCCTTCGATACTCCTTTCAATATATCCCTGTATGATCTGGGGCCTTCGATACTCCTTTCAATATATCCCTTAATGATCTGTGGCCTTCGATACTCCTTTCAATATATCCCTGTATGATCTGGTTCCTGGAGCCTTCGATACTCCTTTCAATATATCCCTGTATGATCTGGGGCCTTCGATTCTCCTTTCAATATATCCCTGTATGATCTGGGGCCTTCGATACTCCTTTCAATATATCCCTGTATGATCTGGTTCCTGGGGCCTTCGATACTCCTTTCAATATATCCCTGTATGATCTGGAGCCTTCGATACTCCTTTCAATATATCCCTGTATGATCTGGATCCTGGAGCCTTCGATACTCCTTTCAATGTATCCCTGTATGATCTGGATCCTGGAGCCTTCGATACTCCTTTCAATATATCCCTGTATGATCTGGTTCCTGGGGCCTTCGATACTCCTTTCAATATATCCCTGTATGATCTGGATCCTTCGATACTCCTTTCAATATATCCCTGTATGATCTGGAGCCTTCGATACTCCTTTCAATATATCCCTGTATGATCTGGTTCCTGGGGCCTTCGATACTCCTTTCAATATATCCCTGTATGATCTGGATCCTGGAGCCTTCGATACTCCTTTCAATATATCCCTGTATGATCTGGATCCTGGGGCCTTCGATACTCCTTTCAATATATCCCTGTATGATCTGGTTCCTGGGGCCTTCGATACTCCTTTCAATATATCCCTGTATGATCTGGATCCTTCGATACTCCTTTCAATATATCCCTGTATGATCTGGAGCCTTCGATACTCCTTTCAATATATCCCTGTATGATCTGGTTCCTGGGGCCTTCGATACTCCTTTCAATATATCCCTGTATGATCTGGTTCCTGGGGCCTTCGATACTCCTTTCAATATATCCCTGTATGATCTGGTTCCTGGAGCTTTCGATACTCCTTTCAATATATCCCTGTATGATCTGGGGCCTTCGATACTCCTTTCAATATATCCCTGTATGATCTGGAGCCTTCGATACTCCTTTCAATATATCCCTGTATGATCTGGTTCCTGGGGCCTTCGATACTCCTTTCAATATATCCCTGTATGATCTGGATCCTGGAGCCTTCAATACTCCTTTCAATATATCCCTGTTTGATCTGGAGCCTTCGATACTCCTTTCAAAATATCCCTGTATGATCTGGTTCCTTCGATACTCCTTTCAATATATCCCTGTATGATCTGGTTCCTGGGGCCTTCGATACTCCCTTCAATATATCCCTGTATGATCTGGAGCCTTCGATACTCCTTTCAATATATCCCTGTATGGTCTGGGGCCTTCGATACTCCTTTCAATATATCCCTGTATGATCAGGTTCCTGGAGCCTTCGATACTCCTTTCAATATATCCCTGTATGATCTGGGGCCTTCGATACTCCTTTCAATATATCCCTGTATGATCTGGAGCCTTCGATTCTCCTTTCAATATATCCCTGTATGATCTGGTTCCTGGGGCCTTCGATACTCCTTTCAATATATCCCTGTATGATCTGGTTCCTGGAGCCTTCGATACTCCTTTCAATATATCCCTGTATGATCTGGTTCCTTCGATACTCCTTTCAATATATCCCTGTATGATCTGGGGCCTTCGATACTCCTTTCAATATATCCCTGTATGATCTGGTTCCTGGGGCCTTCGATACTCCTTTCAATATATCCCTGTATGATCTGGGGCCTTCGATACTCCTTTCAATATATCCCTGTATGATCTGGAGCCTTCGATACTCCTTTCAATATATCCCTGTATGATCTGGGGCCTTCGATACTCCTTTCAATATATCCCTGTATGATCTGGTTCCTGGGGCCTTCGATACTCCTTTCAATATATCCCTGTATGATCTGGAGCCTTCGATACTCCTTTCAATATATCCCTGTATGATCTGGTTCCTGGGGCCTTCGATACTCCTTTCAATATATCCCTGTATGATCTGGGGCCTTCGATACTCCTTTCAATATATCCCTGTATGATCTGGTTCCTGGAGCCTTCGATACTCCTTTCAATATATCCCTGTATGATCTGGGGCCTTCGATACTCCTTTCAATATATCCCTGTATGATCTGTGGCCTTCGATACTCCTTTCAATATATCCCTGTATGATCTGGTTCCTGGAGCCTTCGATACTCCTTTCAATATATCCCTGTATGATCTGGGGCCTTCGATTCTCCTTTCAATATATCCCTGTATGATCTGGGGCCTTCGATACTCCTTTCAATATATCCCTGTATGATCTGGTTCCTGGAGCCTTCGATACTCCTTTCAATATATCCCTGTATGATCTGGTTCCTGGGGCCTTCGATACTCCTTTCAATATATCCCTGTATAATCTGGTTCCTGGGGCCTTCGATACTCCTTTCAATATATCCCTGTATGATCTGGAGCCTACGATACTCCTTTCAATATATCCCTGTATGATCTGGTTCCTGGGGCCTTCGATACTCCTTTCAATATATCCCTGTATGATCTGGTTCCTGGAGCCTTCGATACTCCTTTCAATATATCCCTGTATGATCTGGTTCCTGGGGCCTTCGATACTCCTTTCAATATATCTCTGTATGATCTGGGGCCTTCATTACTCCTTTCAATATATCCCTGTATGATCTGGATCCTGGAGCCTTCGATACTCCTTTCAATATATCCCTGTATGATCTGGATCCTGGAGCCTTCGATACTCCTTTCAATATATCCCTGTATGATCTGGAGCCTTCGATACTCCTTTCAATATATCCCTGTATGATCTGGAGCCTTCGATACTCCTTTCAATATATCCCTGTATGATCTGGTTCCTGGGGCCTTCGATACTCCTTTCAATATATCCCTGTATGATCTGGGGCCTTCGATACTCCTTTCAATATATCCCTGTATGATCTGGTTCCTGGGGCCTTCGATACTCCTTTCAATATATCCCTGTATGATCTGGAGCCTTCGATACTCCTTTCAATATATCCCTGTATGATCTGGATCCTGGAGCCTTCGATACTCCTTTCAATATATCCCTGTATGATCTGGTTCCTGGGGCCTTCGATACTCCTTTCAATATATCCCTGTATGATCTGGATCCTTCGGTACTCCTTTCAATATATCCCTGTATGATCTGGAGCCTTCGATACTCCTTTCAATATATCCCTGTATGATCTGGTTCCTGGGGCCTTCGATACTCCTTTCAATATATCCCTGTATGATCTGGTTTCTGGAGCCTTCGATACTCCTTTCAATATATCCCTGTATGATCTGGATCCTGGGGCCTTCGATACTCCTTTCAATATATCCCTGTATGATCTGGAGCCTTCGATACTCCTTTCAATATATCCCTGTATGATCTGGGGCCTTCGATACTCCTTTCAATATATCCCTGTATGATCTGGTTCCTGGAGCCTTCGATACTCCTTTCAATATATCCCTGTATGATCTGGTTCCTGGAGCCTTCGATACTCCTTTCAATATATCCCTGTATGATCTGGTTCCTGGGGCCTTCAATACTCCTTTCAATATATCCCTGTATGATCTGGAGCCTTCGATACTCCTTTCAATATATTCCTGTATGATCTGGAGCCTTCGATACTCCTTTCAATATATCCCTGTATGATCTGGGGCCTTCCATACTCCTTTCAATATATCCCTGTATGATCTGGTTCCTGGGGCCTTCGATACTCCTTTCAATATATCCCTGTATGATCTGGTTCCTGGGGCCTTCGATACTCCTTTCAATATATCCCTGTATGATCTGGGGCCTTCGATACTCCTTTCAATATATCCCTGTATGATCTGGGGCCTTCGATTCTCCTTTCAATATATCCCTGTATGATCTGGAGCCTTCGATACTCGTTTCAATATATCCCTGTATGATCTGGGGCCTGGGGCCTTCGATACTCCTTTCAATATATCCCTGTATGATCTGGTTCTTGGGGCCTTCGATACTCCTTTCAATATATCCCTGTATGATCTGGGGCCTTCGATTCTCCTTTCAATATTTCCCTGTATGATCTGGAGCCTTCGATACTCGTTTCAATATATCCCTGTATGATCTGGGGCCTGGGGCCTTCGATACTCGTTTCAATATATCCCTGTATGATCTGGGGCCTGGGGCCTTCGATACTCCTTTCAATATATTCCTGTATGATCTGGTTCCTGGAGCCTTCGATACTCCTTTCAATATATCCCTGTATGATCTGGTTCTTTCGATACTCCTTTCAATATATCCCTGTATGATCTGGGGCCTTCGATACTCCTTTCAATATATCCCTGTATGATCTGGTTCCTGGGGCCTTCGATACTCCTTTCAATATATCCCTGTATGATCTGGGGCCTTCGATACTCCTTTCAATATATCCCTGTATAATCTGGAGCCTTCGATACTCCTTTCAATATATCCCTGTATGATCTGGGGCCTTCGATACTCCTTTCAATATATCCCTGTATGATCTGGTTCCTGGGGCCTTCGATACTCCTTTCAATATATCCCTGTATGATCTGGAGCCTTCGATACTCCTTTCAATATATCCCTGTATGATCTGGGGCCTTCGATACTCCTTTCAATATATCCCTGTATGATCTGGGGCCTTCGATACTCCTTTCAATATATCCCTGTATGATCTGGTTCCTGGAGCCTTCGATACTCCTTTCAATATATCCCTGTATGATCTGGGGCCTTCGATTCGCCTTTCAATATATCCCTGTATGATCTGGGGCCTTCGATACTCCTTTCAATATATCCCTGTATGATCTGGTTCCTGGAGCCTTCGATACTCCTTTCAATATATCCCTGTATGATCTGGTTCCTGGGGCCTTCGATACTCCTTTCAATATATCCCTGTATGATCTGGTTCCTGGGGCCTTCGATACTCCTTTCAATATATCCCTGTATGATCTGGATCCTGGAGCCTTCGATACTCCTTTCAATGTATCCCTGTATGATCTGGATCCTGGAGCCTTCGATACTCCTTTCAATATATCCCTGTATGATCTGGAGCCTTCGATACTCCTTTCAATATATCCCTGTATGATCTGGTTCCTGGGGCCTTCGATACTCCTTTCAATATATCCCTGTATGATCTGGTTCCTGGAGCCTTCGATACTCCTTTCAATATATCCCTGTATGATCTGGTTCCTGGGGCCTTCGATACTCCTTTCAATATATCCCTGTATGATCTGGGGCCTTCATTACTCCTTTCAATATATCCCTGTATGATCTGGATCCTGGATCCTTCGATACTCCTTTCAATATATCCCTGTATGATCTGGATCCTGGAGCCTTCGATACTCCTTTCAATATATCCCTGTATGATCTGGAGCCTTCGATACTCCTTTCAATATATCCCTGTATGATCTGGTTCCTGGGGCCTTCGATACTCCTTTCAATATATCCCTGTATGATCTGGTTCCTGGGGCCTTCGATACTCCTTTCAATATATCCCTGTATGATCTGGGGCCTTCATTACTCCTTTCAATATATCCCTGTATGATCTGGATCCTGGAGTCTTCGATACTCCTTTCAATATATCCCTGTATGATCTGGATCCTGGAGCCTTCGATACTCCTTTCAATATATCCCTGTATGATCTGGAGCCTTCGATACTCCTTTCAATATATCCCTGTATGATCTGGTTCCTGGGGCCTTCGATACTCCTTTCAATATATCCCTGTATGATCTGGGGCCTTCATTACTCCTTTCAATATATCCCTGTATGATCTGGATCCTGGAGCCTTCGATACTCCTTTCAATATATCCCTGTATGATCTGGATCCTGGAGCCTTCGATACTCCTTTCAATATATCCCTGTATGATCTGGAGCCTTCGATACTCCTTTCAATATATCCCTGTATGATCTGGTTCCTGGAGCCTTCGATACTCCTTTCAATATATCCCTGTATGATCTGGTTCCTGGGGCCTTCGATACTCCTTTCAATATATCCCTGTATGATCTGGGGCCTTCATTACTCCTTTCAATATATCCCTGTATGATCTGGATCCTGGAGCCTTCGATACTCCTTTCAATATATCCCTGTATGATCTGGATCCTGGAGCCTTCGATACTCCTTTCAATATATCCCTGTATGATCTGGAGCCTTCGATACTCCTTTCAATATATCCCTGTATGATCTGGTTCCTGGGGCCTTCGATACTCCTTTCAATATATCCCTGTATGATCTGGGGCCTTCGATACTCCTTTCAATATATCCCTGTATGATCTGGTTCCTGGGGCCTTCGATACTCCTTTCAATATATCCCTGTATGATCTGGAGCCTTCGATACTCCTTTCAATATATCCCTGTATGATCTGGATCCTGGAGCCTTCGATACTCCTTTCAATATATCCCTGTATGATCTGGTTCCTGGGGCCTTCGATACTCCTTTCAATATATCCCTGTATGATCTGGATCCTTTGATACTCCTTTCAATATATCCCTGTATGATCTGGAGCCTTCGATACTCCTTTCAATATATCCCTGTATGATCTGGTTCCTGGGGCCTTCGATACTCCTTTCAATATATCCCTGTATTATCTGGATCCTGGAGCCTTCGATACTCCTTTCAATATATCCCTGTATGATCTGGTTCCTGGGGCCTTCGATACTCCTTTCAATATATCCCTGTATGATCTGGAGCCTTCGATACTCCTTTCAATATATCCCTGTATGATCTGGGGCCTTCGATACTCCTTTCAATATATCCCTGTATGATCTGGTTCCTGGAGCCTTCGATACTCCTTTCAATATATCCCTGTATTATCTGGTTCCTGGAGCCTTCGATACTCCTTTCAATATATCCCTGTATGATCTGGTTCCTGGGGCCTTCAATACTCCTTTCAATATATCCCTGTATGATCTGAAGCCTTCGATACTCCTTTCAATATATCCCTGTATGATCTGGAGCCTTCGATACTCCTTTCAATATATCCCTGTATGATCTGGGGCCTTCGATACTCCTTTCAATATATCCCTGTATGATCTGGTTCCTGGGGCCTTCGATACTCCTTTCAATATATCCCTGTATGATCTGGGGCCTTCGATACTCCTTTCAATATATCCCTGTATGATCTGGGGCCTTCGATACTCCTTTCAATATATCCCTGTATGATCTGGGGCCTTCGATTCTCCTTTCAATATATCCCTGTATGATCTGGAGCCTTCGATACTCGTTTCAATATATCCCTGTATGATCTGGGGCCTGGGGCCTTCGATACTCCTTTCAATATATCCCTGTATGATCTGGTTCCTGGGGCCTTCGATACTCCTTTCAATATATCCCTGTATGATCTGGGGCCTTCGATTCTCCTTTCAATATATCCCTGTATGATCTGGAGCCTTCGATACTTGTTTCAATATATCCCTGTATGATCTGGGGCCTGGGGCCTTCGATACTCCTTTCAATATATCCCTGTATGATCTGGGGCCTGGGGCCTTCGATACTCCTTTCAATATATCCCTGTATGATCTGGTTCCTGGGGCCTTCGATACTCCTTTCAATATATCCCTGTATGATCTGGAGCCTTCGATACTCCTTTCAATATATCCCTGTATGATCTGGTTCCTGGGGCCTTCGATACTCCTTTCAATATATCCCTGTATGATCTGGTTCCTGGGGCCTTCGATACTCCTTTCAATATATCCCTGTATGATCTGGTTCCTGGAGCCTTCGATACTCCTTTCAATATATCCCTGTATGATCTGGAGCCTTCGATACTCCTTTCAATATATCCATGTATGATCTGGTTTCTGGAGCCTTCGATACTCCTTTCAATATATCCCTGTATGATCTGGTTCCTGGAGCCTTCGATACTCCTTTCAATATATCCCTGTATGATCTGGTTCCTGGAGCCTTCGATACTCCTTTCAATATATCCCTGTATGATCTGGATCCTGGAGCCTTCGATACTCCTTTCAATATATCCCTGTATGATCTGGAGCCTTCGATACTCCTTTCAATATATCCCTGTATGATCTGGTTCCTGGGGCCTTCGATACTCCTTTCAATATATCCCTGTATGATCTGGGGCCTTCGATACTCCTTTCAATATATCCCTGTATGATCTGGGGCCTTCGATACTCCTTTCAATATATCCCTGTATGATCTGGGGCCTTCGATTCTCCTTTCAATATATCCCTGTATGATCTGGAGCCTTCGATACTCGTTTCAATATATCCCTGTATGATCTGGGGCCTGGGGCCTTCGATACTCCTTTCAATATATCCCTGTATGATCTGGGGCCTTCGATTCTCCTTTCAATATATCCCTGTATGATCTGGAGCCTTCGATACTCCTTTCAATATATCCCTGTATGATCTGGTTCCTGGGGCCTTCAATACTCCTTTCAATATATCCCTGTATGATCTGAAGCCTTCGATACTCCTTTCAATATATCCCTGTATGATCTGGAGCCTTCGATACTCCTTTCAATATATCCCTGTATGATCTGGGGCCTTCGATACTCCTTTCAATATATCCCTGTATGATCTGGTTCCTGGGGCCTTCGATACTCCTTTCAATATATCCCTGTATGATCTGGGGCCTTCGATACTCCTTTCAATATATCCCTGTATGATCTGGGGCCTTCGATTCTCCTTTCAATATATCCCTGTATGATCTGGAGCCTTCGATACTCCTTTCAATATATCCCTGTATGATCTGGTTCCTGGGGCCTTCGATACTCCTTTCAATATATCCCTGTATGATCTGGAGCCTTCGATACTCCTTTCAATATATCCCTGTATGATCTGGATCCTGGAGCCTTCGATACTCCTTTCAATATATCCCTGTATGATCTGGTTCCTGGGGCCTTCGATACTCCTTTCAATATATCCCTGTATGATCTGGATCCTTTGATACTCCTTTCAATATATCCCTGTATGATCTGGAGCCTTCGATACTCCTTTCAATATATCCCTGTATGATCTGGTTCCTGGGGCCTTCGATACTCCTTTCAATATATCCCTGTATTATCTGGATCCTGGAGCCTTCGATACTCCTTTCAATATATCCCTGTATGATCTGGTTCCTGGGGCCTTCGATACTCCTTTCAATATATCCCTGTATGATCTGGAGCCTTCGATACTCCTTTCAATATATCCCTGTATGATCTGGGGCCTTCGATACTCCTTTCAATATATCCCTGTATGATCTGGTTCCTGGAGCCTTCGATACTCCTTTCAATATATCCCTGTATTATCTGGTTCCTGGAGCCTTCGATACTCCTTTCAATATATCCCTGTATGATCTGGTTCCTGGGGCCTTCAATACTCCTTTCAATATATCCCTGTATGATCTGAAGCCTTCGATACTCCTTTCAATATATCCCTGTATGATCTGGAGCCTTCGATACTCCTTTCAATATATCCCTGTATGATCTGGGGCCTTCGATACTCCTTTCAATATATCCCTGTATGATCTGGTTCCTGGGGCCTTCGATACTCCTTTCAATATATCCCTGTATGATCTGGGGCCTTCGATACTCCTTTCAATATATCCCTGTATGATCTGGGGCCTTCGATACTCCTTTCAATATATCCCTGTATGATCTGGGGCCTTCGATTCTCCTTTCAATATATCCCTGTATGATCTGGAGCCTTCGATACTCGTTTCAATATATCCCTGTATGATCTGGGGCCTGGGGCCTTCGATACTCCTTTCAATATATCCCTGTATGATCTGGTTCCTGGGGCCTTCGATACTCCTTTCAATATATCCCTGTATGATCTGGGGCCTTCGATTCTCCTTTCAATATATCCCTGTATGATCTGGAGCCTTCGATACTTGTTTCAATATATCCCTGTATGATCTGGGGCCTGGGGCCTTCGATACTCCTTTCAATATATCCCTGTATGATCTGGGGCCTGGGGCCTTCGATACTCCTTTCAATATATCCCTGTATGATCTGGTTCCTGGGGCCTTCGATACTCCTTTCAATATATCCCTGTATGATCTGGAGCCTTCGATACTCCTTTCAATATATCCCTGTATGATCTGGTTCCTGGGGCCTTCGATACTCCTTTCAATATATCCCTGTATGATCTGGTTCCTGGGGCCTTCGATACTCCTTTCAATATATCCCTGTATGATCTGGTTCCTGGAGCCTTCGATACTCCTTTCAATATATCCCTGTATGATCTGGAGCCTTCGATACTCCTTTCAATATATCCATGTATGATCTGGTTTCTGGAGCCTTCGATACTCCTTTCAATATATCCCTGTATGATCTGGTTCCTGGAGCCTTCGATACTCCTTTCAATATATCCCTGTATGATCTGGTTCCTGGAGCCTTCGATACTCCTTTCAATATATCCCTGTATGATCTGGATCCTGGAGCCTTCGATACTCCTTTCAATATATCCCTGTATGATCTGGAGCCTTCGATACTCCTTTCAATATATCCCTGTATGATCTGGTTCCTGGGGCCTTCGATACTCCTTTCAATATATCCCTGTATGATCTGGGGCCTTCGATACTCCTTTCAATATATCCCTGTATGATCTGGGGCCTTCGATACTCCTTTCAATATATCCCTGTATGATCTGGGGCCTTCGATTCTCCTTTCAATATATCCCTGTATGATCTGGAGCCTTCGATACTCGTTTCAATATATCCCTGTATGATCTGGGGCCTGGGGCCTTCGATACTCCTTTCAATATATCCCTGTATGATCTGGTTCCTGGGGCCTTCGATACTCCTTTCAATATATCCCTGTATGATCTGGGGCCTTCGATTCTCCTTTCAATATATCCCTGTATGATCTGGAGCCTTCGATACTCCTTTCAATATATCCCTGTATGATCTGGTTCCTGGGGCCTTCAATACTCCTTTCAATATATCCCTGTATGATCTGAAGCCTTCGATACTCCTTTCAATATATCCCTGTATGATCTGGAGCCTTCGATACTCCTTTCAATATATCCCTGTATGATCTGGGGCCTTCGATACTCCTTTCAATATATCCCTGTATGATCTGGTTCCTGGGGCCTTCGATACTCCTTTCAATATATCCCTGTATGATCTGGGGCCTTCGATACTCCTTTCAATATATCCCTGTATGATCTGGGGCCTTCGATTCTCCTTTCAATATATCCCTGTATGATCTGGAGCCTTCGATACTCGTTTCAATATATCCCTGTATGATCTGGGGCCTGGGGCCTTCGATACTCCTTTCAATATATCCCTGTATGATCTGGTTCCTGGGGCCTTCGATACTCCTTTCAATATATCCCTGTATGATCTGGGGCCTTCGATTCTCCTTTCAATATATCCCTGTATGATCTGGAGCCTTCGATACTCGTTTCAATATATCCCTGTATGATCTGGGGCCTGGGGCCTTCGATACTCCTTTCAATATATCCCTGTATGATCTGGGGCCTGGGGCCTTCGATACTCCTTTCAATATATCCCTGTATGATCTGGTTCCTGGGGCCTTTGATACTCCTTTCAATATATCCCTGTATGATCTGGAGCCTTCGATACTCCTTTCAATATATCCCTGTATGATCTGGTTCCTGGTGCCTTCGATACTCCTTTCAATATATCCCTGTATGATCTGGTTCCTGGGGCCTTCGATACTCCTTTCAATATATCCCTGTATGATCTGGTTCCTGGAGCCTTCGATACTCCTTTCAATATATCCCTGTATGATCTGGAGCCTTCGATACTCCTTTCAATATATCCATGTATGATCTGGTTTCTGGAGCCTTCGATACTCCTTTCAATATATCCCTGTATGATCTGGTTCCTGGAGCCTTCGATACTCCTTTCAATATATCCCTGTATGATCTGGTTCCTGGAGCCTTCGATACTCCTTTCAATATATCCCTGTATGATCTGGATCCTGGAGCCTTCGATACTCCTTTCAATATATCCCTGTATGATCTGGAGCCTTCGATACTCCTTTCAATATATCCCTGTATGATCTGGAGCCTTCGATACTCCTTTCAATATATCCCTGTATGATCTGGATCCTGGAGCCTTCGATACTCCTTTCAATATATCCCTGTATGATCTGGTTCCTGGAGCCTTTGATACTCCTTTCAATATATCCCTGTATGATCTGGTTCCTGGAGCCTTCGATGCTCCTTTCAATATATCCCTGTATGATCTGGAGCCTTCGATACTCCTTTCAATATATCCCTGTATGATCTGGTTCCTGGAGCCTTCGATACTCCTTTCAATATATCCCTGTATGATCTGGGGCCTTCGATTCTCCTTTCAATATATCCCTGTATGATCTGGTTCCTGGAGCCTTCGATACTCCTTTCAATATATCCCTGTATGATCTGGTTCCTGGAGCCTTCGATACTCCTTTCAATATATCCCTGTATGATCTGGATCCTGGAGCCTTCGATACTCCTTTCAATATATCCCTGTATGATCTGGTTCCTGGAGCCTTCGATACTCCTTTCACTATATCCCTGTATGATCTGGTTCCTGGAGCCTTCGATACTCCTTTCAATGTATCCCTGTATGATCTGGATCCTGGAGCCTTCGATACTCCTTTCAATATATCCCTGTATGATCTGGTTCCTGGGGCCTTCGATACTCCTTTCAATATATCCCTGTATGATCTGGATCCTTCGATACTCCTTTCAATATATCCCTGTATGATCTGGAGCCTTCGATACTCCTTTCAATATATCCCTGTATGATCTGGATCCTGGAGCCTTCGATACTCCTTTCAATATATCCCTGTATGATCTGGTTCCTGGAGCCTTCGATACTCCTTTCAATATATCCCTGTATGATCTGGTTCCTGGAGCCTTCGATGCTCCTTTCAATATATCCCTGTATGATCTGGAGCCTTCGATACTCCTTTCAATATATCCCTGTATGATCTGGTTCCTGGAGCCTTCGATACTCCTTTCAATATATCCCTGTATGATCTGGGGCCTTCGATTCTCCTTTCAATATATCCCTGTATGATCTGGTTCCTGGAGCCTTCGATACTCCTTTCAATATATCCCTGTATGATCTGGTTCCTGGAGCCTTCGATACTCCTTTCAATATATCCCTGTATGATCTGGATCCTGGAGCCTTCGATACTCCTTTCAATATATCCCTGTATGATCTGGTTCCTGGGGCCTTCGATACTCCTTTCAATATATCCCTGTATGATCTGGGGCCTTCGATACTCCTTTCAATATATCCCTGTATGATCTGGTTCCTGGAGCTTTCGATACTCCTTTCAATATATCCCTGTATGATCTGGAGCCTTCGATACTCGTTTCAATATATCCCTGTATGATCCGGAAACGTCTCGGAGAAACAACGGCTCAGCAGCAAAGGGGTAGGCCACACAAGCTCACAGAACGGGACCGTCGAGCGCTGATGAGCGTAATTCGTAAAAATCGTCTGTCCTCGGTTGCAACACTCACTACCAAGTTTCCTAACTGCCTCTGGAAGCACAATAACTATATAATCACCCCGTGTGCAGCGCGAGGTCCGTATAGAAATGGTTTGTAGGGATCGGTGTGGAAGAACTTGACTGGCCTGCACAGAGCCCTGACCTCAACCCCATCGAGCACCTTTGGGATGAATTATAGCAGCGAAGGGGGGACCAACTCCATATTAATGCCCATGATTTTGGTAATGAGATGTTCGACGAGCAGGGGTCCATAAACTTTTGGTAAGGTAGTGTACATTCATAAATGGCCAAAAAATTATCTCAAGGAATAAGGTTTTGAAGTGTCTGTCCTATTTATAGTAGAGGCCTGGTTACAGTTTGGACTTAAATCTTCTTGAAAATCTATGGTAAGACCTGAAAATGGTTGCCTAGCAATGATCAACAACCACCTCGACAGAGTTTGAATAATTATTTTAATTATAATCGGCAAATATTGTACAATCAAGGGGTGCAAAGCTCTTAGAGACTTGAGTTGGTTGTATACAACTTTATACTTTATGTATACAATTTGTTTTACATTCATTTTTTTTGTCCTCCATCTACTTTCATGGCATTTCCTCAGGTTTCTAAAGCTCCCGGTTGTGACGTCTCCACTTCCAACAACATTCTCTGTAACCTTTGACACGAAATCAGCTACTTTGACCACTCATTTTAGACAAAAAGTTAATGTTCACATCCACTTCTCTGCTCCCCAAATATGGAGTTTGGAGGAAATAAACGGTTTAAAAGTAACTGCATCAACAACATTTTTTTTTGCGAACAACTGCCATTTTGACCCCAACAAAGTTACACAGAAAGTTAAGAGCGTAAGGAATATTTGTCTACTTCCTCTGCTATTCCTATTGTTCGCGGAACCAAAATATTCTCTACGGGATCTTACGGTTACAGGTGTTTTAGTAGCTGCATTACCGCGGCAGGGTAGCCTAGTGGTTAGAGCGTTGGACTAGTAACCGAAAGGTTGCTGGATTGAATCCCCTGAGCTGACAAGGTAAAAATCTGTCGTTCTGCCCCTGAACAAGGCAGTTAACCCACTGTTCCCCGGCAGGCCGTCATTGAAAATAAGAATTTGTTCTTAACTGACTTGCCTAGTTAAATAAAGGTAAAATAAAACCACATTTTTCCCCCAAACAACTGCTGTTTTGAATACTAGCCCAACAAGTTAGATAAAAAAATATCCCAAGGTATGAAATCTTCCCCTACTTCTCTGTTTGTCAAATCCGAAAACGGATTAGAAAATAGTGTCTACCCATCTCTATGGTAACCCATCAACAGCTCTCTTTCCAGCTGCAGTAAATCATAACAGATTCATTATTTACCAACAAACAGCTGCAAACTGCAGTAAAACTACATCACGCTTTGAAGTTCAATTTAAATGTATTTATAAAGCCCTTCTTACATCAGCTGATATCTCAAAGTGCTGTACAGAAACCCAGCCTAAAACCCCAAACAGCAAGCAATGCAGGTGTAGAAGCACGGTGGCTAGGAAAAACTCCCTAGAAAGGCCAAAACCTAGGAAGAAACCTAGAGAGGAACCAGGCTATGAGGGGTGGCTAGGAAAAACTCCCTAGAAAGGCCAAAACCTAGGAAGAAACCTAGAGAGGAACCAGGCTATGAGGGGTGGCAAGGAAAAACTCTCTAGAAAGGCCAAAACCTAGGAAGAAACCTAGAGAGGAACCAGGCTATGAGGGGTGGCAAGGAAAAACTCTCTAGAAAGGCCGAAACCTAGAGAGGAACCAGGCTATGAGGGGTGGCAAGGAAAAACTCTAGAAAGGCCAAAACCTAGGAAGAAACCTAGAGAGGAACCAGGCTATGAGGGGTGGCTAGGAAAAACTCCCTAGAAAGGCCGGAACCTAGGAAGAAACCTAGAGAGGAACCAGGCTATGAGGGGTGGCTAGGATTAAAACTACCCTAGAAAGGACGGAACCTAGGAAGAAACCTAGAGAGGAACCAGGCTATGAGGGGTGGCTAGGAAAAACTCCCTAGAAAGGGCAGGAACCTAGGAAGAAACCAAGAGAGGAACCAGGCTATGAGGGGTGGCTAGGAAAAACTCCCTAGAAAGGGCAGGAACCTAGGAAGAAACCAAGAGAGGAACCAGGCTATGAGGGGTGGCCAGTCCTTTTCTGGCTGTGCCGGGTGGAGATTATAACAGAACATGGCCAAGATGTTCAAATGTTCATAGATGACCAGCAGGGTCAAACTTTCCTTGCTTAGTCTAACAACTCTATCATGAATCTAGTAAAGACGTTTTCTGGGTCAGAGGGCAGCATTTAGATAATACTAAAACACAAACTAACAGTATGTTAGCATGTCTTTCATACTTGCCTTAGCCAAAAGGAAGTCGTGTTGCCAAGGCTACTGTTGCCATGCAATGCTAGTTTGCCTGTCTCTAAAGGGAAGGGTGGCTAACAGGCTAACACAGTCTGGTGATGTCTTTAACAGGCTAACACAGTCTGGTGATGTCTTTAACAGGCTAACACAGTCTGGTGATGTCTTTAACACGCTAACACAGTCTGGTGATGTCTTTAACACGCTAACACAGTCTGGTGATGTCTGTAACAGGCTAACACAGTCTGGTGATGTCTTTAGTTCAGCAGGCTAACACAGTCTGGTGATGTCTTTAACAGGCTAACACAGTCTGGTGATGTCTTTAACACGCTAACACAGTCTGGTGATGTCTTTAACAGGCTAACACAGTCTGGTGATGTCTTTAACAGGCTAACACAGTCTGGGGATGTCTTTAACAGGCTAACACAGTCTGGTGATGTCTTTAACAGGCTAACACAGTCTGGTGATGTCTTTAACAGGCTAACACAGTCTGGTGATGTCTTTAACAGGCTAACACAGTCTGGTGATGTCTTTAGTTCAGCAGGCTAACACAGTCTGGTGATGTCTTTAGTTCAGCAGGCTAACACAGTCTGGTGATGTCTTTAACAGGCTAACACAGTCTGGTGATGTCTTTAACAGGCTAACACAGTCTGGTGATATCTTTAACAGGCTAACACAGTCTGGTGATGTCTTTAGTTCAGCAGGCTAACACAGTCTGGTGATGTCTGTAACAGGCTAACACAGTCTGGTGATGTCTTTAACACGCTAACACAGTCTGGTGATGTCTTTAGTTCAGCAGGCTAACACACTCTGGTGATGTCTTTAACAGGCTAACACAGTCTGGTGATGTCTGTAACAGGCTAACACAGTCTGGTGATGTCTTTAACAGACTAACACAGTCTGGTGATGTCTTTAGTTCAGCAGGCTAACACAGTCTGGTGATGTCTTTAGTTCAGCAGGCTAACACAGTCTGGTGATGTCTTTAGTTCAGCAGGCTAACACAGTCTGGTGATGTCTTTAGTTCAGCAGGCTAACACAGTCTGTTGATGTCTTTAACAGGCTAACACAGTCTGGTGATGTCTTTAACAGGCTAACACAGTCTGGTGATGTCTTTAACAGACTAACACAGTCTGGTGATGTCTTTAACAGACTAACACAGTCTGGTGATGTCTTTAACAGGCTAACACAGTCTGGTGATGTCTGTAACAGACTAACACAGTCTGGTGATGTCTTTAACAGGCTAACACAGTCTGGTGATGTCTTTAACAGGCTAACACAGTCTGGTGATGTCTTTAACAGGCTAACACAGTCTGGTGATGTCTTTAACAGGCTAACACAGTCTGGTGATGTCTTTAACAGACTAACACAGTCTGGTGATGTCTTTAACAGGCTAACACAGTCTGGTGATGTCTTTAACAGGCTAACACAGTCTGGTGATGTCTTTAACACGCTAACACAGTCTGGTGATGTCTTTAACAGGCTAACACAGTCTGGTGATGTCTTTAACAGACTAACACAGTCTGGTGATGTCTTTAACAGGCTAACACAGTCTGGTGATGTCTTTAACACGCTAACACCATCTGGTGATGTCTTTAACAGGCTAACACAGTCTGGTGATGTCTTTAGTTCAGCAGGCTAACACAGTCTGGTGATGTCTTTAACAGGCTAACACAGTCTGGTGATGTCTTTAACAGGCTAATATAGTCTGGTGATGTCTTTAACAGGCTAACACAGTCTGGTGATGTCTTTAGTTCAGCAGGCTAACACAGTCTGGTGATGTCTTTAGCAGGCTAACACAGTCTGGTGATGTCTTTAACAGACTAACACAGTCTGGTGATGTCTTTAACAGGCTAACACAGTCTGGTGATGTCTTTAACAGACTAACACAGTCTGGTGATGTCTTTAACAGGCTAACACAGTCTGGTGACGTCTTTAACAGGCTAACACAGTCTGGTGATGTCTTTAACAGGCTAACACAGTCTGGTGATGTCTTTAACAGGCTAACACAGTCTGGTGACGTCTTTAACAGGCTAACACAGTCTGGTGATGTCTTTAGTTCAGCAGGCTAACATAGTCTGGTGATGTCTTTAACAGACTAACACAGTCTGGTGATGTCTTTAACACGCTAACACAGTCTGGTGATGTCTTTAGTTCAGCAGGCTAACACAGTCTGGTGATGTCTTTAACAGACTAACACAGTCTGGTGATGTCTTTAACAGACTAACACAGTCTGGTGATGTCTTTAACAGGCTAACACAGTCTGGTGACGTCTTTAGTTCAGCAGGCTAACACAGTCTGGTGATGTCTTTAACAGGCTAACACAGTCTGGTGATGTCTTTAACACGCTAACACAGTCTGGTGATGTCTGTAACAGACTAACACAGTCTGGTGATGTCTTTAGTTCAGCAGGCTAACACAGTCTGGTGATGTCTTTAGTTCAGCAGGCTAACACAGTCTGGTGATGTCTTTAACACGCTAACACAGTCTGGTGATGTCTTTAACACGCTAACACAGTCTGGTGATGTCTGTAACAGACTAACACAGTCTGGTGATGTCTTTAGTTCAGCAGGCTAACACAGTCTGGTGATGTCTTTAGTTCAGCAGGCTAACACAGTCTGGTGATGTCTTTAACAGGCTAACACAGTCTGGTGATGTCTTTAACAGGATAACACAGTCTGGTGATGTCTTTAACACGCTAACACAGTCTGGTGATGTCTTTAGTTCAGCAGGCTAACACAGTCTGGTGATGTCTTTAACAGGCTAACACAGTCTGGTGATGTCTTTAACAGGCTAACACAGTCTGGTGATGTCTTTAGTTCAGCAGGCTAACACAGTCTGGTGATGTCTTTAACAGGCTAACACAGTCTGGTGATGTCTTTAACAGGCTAACACAGTCTGGTGATGTCTTTAACACGCTAACACAGTCTGGTGATGTCTTTAACAGGCTAACACAGTCTGGTGATGTCTTTAACAGGCTAACACAGTCTGGTGATGTCTGTAACAGGCTAACACAGTCTGGTGATGTCTTTAACAGACTAACACAGTCTGGTGATGTCTTTAACAGGCTAACACAGTCTGGTGATGTCTTTAACAGGCTAACACAGTCTGGTGATGTCTTTAGTTCAGCAGGCTAACACAGTCTGGTGATGTCTTTAACAGGCTAACACAGTCTGGTGATGTCTTTAGTTCAGCAGGCTAACACAGTCTGGTGATGTCTTTAACAGGCTAACACAGTCTGGTGATGTCTTTAACAGGCTAACACAGTCTGGTGATGTCTGTAACAGGCTAACACAGTCTGGTGATGTCTTTAACAGGCTAACACAGTCTGGTGATGTCTTTAACACGCTAACACAGTCTGGTGATGTCTTTAACACGCTAACACAGTCTGGTGATGTCTTTAACACGCTAACACAGTCTGGTGATGTCTTTAACACGCTAACACAGTCTGGTGATGCCCTTTTGCTCAGAAGGACGCGTTGTTTAAACCCGGTCAGCCAGTCTCCGTCCACCCTTGTCTGACTACCCAGAGTTTTACTGCAGCGGTGCGTCTGCGGTCACCTTGCGTTCCCATCAGCCTCTCTGGCTGATAAACACTGATTATTAATACACAGATATCAGCCGTGTGTGAGGGCAGAGTGCGGTGTGTTTGATATACTCATAGTGATTTTACAGCTGATAGGAGTGTGGTAGTTGGCTGTATCTGTGCCAACTACGATAAAGCATTAACTAATGGCTCAGCAGAAACACACACACACCACACCACACCCATCTCACACACACACACACACACACACACACACACACACACACACACACACACACACACACACACACACACACACACACACACACACACACACACACACACACACACACACACACACACACACACACACACACACACACACACACACACACACACACACACACACACACTCGGAGAGGGGCCGTTTCCAGCGGCACCAAAGTACACGTTTCTTATCAGCCCTACCTTACGTTCCCCTCAGCTGCACACACACACACACACACACATTCACACTTCACACACGCAGACACACTACACACACACAGACACACACAGTCTCCAGACCCAGACCTCCTCTGTATGAGAGTCAGTCCAACTGAGAATCACCATGATGAGGACACTACTGCTGCTGTGTGTGACTGTCTGCTGTCTGAGTGTCTCTGTCAGCGTGGACGGTGACAGCTCTACCTCTCTCCCGGAGGAGAACGGGATTCTGCTGTTGAAGAAGGAGAACTTTAACCGAGCTCTCCAACAATACAAACAGCTGCTGGTGCACTTCTGTAAGTAACCCTAACCTTCTAACCCTCTAACCTTTAACCCTGAGTACTGTAGCTAATACTAACCCTCTAACCTTTAACACTGAGTACTGTAGCTAATACTAACCCTCTAACCCCCTAACCTTTAACCCTGAGTACTGTAGCTAATACTAACCCTCTGACCTTTAACCCTAAGTACTGTAGCTAATACTAAGCCTCTAACCTTTAACCCTGAGTACTGTAGCTAATACTAACCCTCTAACCTTCTAACCTTTAACCCTAAGTACTGTAGCTAATACTAACCCTCTAACCCTCTAACCTTTTACCCTGAGTACTGTAGCTAATACTAACCCTCTAACCTTTAACCCTAAGTACTGCAGCTAATATTAACCCTCTAACACCCTAACCTTTAACCCTGAGTACTGTAGCTAATACTAACCCTCTAACCTTTAACCCTGAGTACTGTAGCTAATACTAACCCTCTGACCTTTAACCCTAAGTACTGTAGCTAATACTAACCCTCTAACCCCCTAACCTTTAACCCTGAGTACTGTAGCTAACCCTAACCCTCTAACCTTTAACCCTGAGTACTGTAGCTAATACTAACCCTCTAACCTTTAACCCTAAGTACTGTAGCTAATACTAACCCTCTAACCTTTAACCCTGAGTACTGTAGCTAATACTAACCCTCTAACCTTTAACCCTGAGTACTGTAGCTAATACTAACCCTCTAACCTTTAACCCTGAGTACTGTAGCTAATACTAACCCTCTAACCTTTAACCCTGAGTACTGTAGCTAATACTAACCCTCTAACCCCCTAACCTTTAACCCTGAGTACTGTAGCTAACCCTAACCCTCTAACCTTTAACCCTGAGTACTGTAGCTAATACTAACCCTCTGACCTTTAACCCTAAGTACTGTAGCTAATACTAACCCTCTAAACTTCTAACCTTTAACCCTGAGTACTGTAGCTAATACTAACCCTCTAACCTTCTAACCTTTAACCCTGAGTACTGTAGCTAATACTAACCCTCTAACCTTTAACCCTAAGTACTGTAGCTAATACTAACCCTCTAACCTTTAACCCTAAGTACTGTAGCTAATACTAACCCTCTAACCCTCTAACCTTTAACCCTGAGTACTGTAGCTAATACTAACCCTCTAACCCTCTAACCTTTAACCCTAAGTACTGTAGCTAATACTAACCCTCTAACATTTAACCCTGAGTACTGTAGCTAATACTAACCCTCTAACCTTTAACCCTAAGTACTGTAGCTAATACTAACCCTCTAACATTTAACCCTGAGTACTGTAGCTAATACTAACCCTCTAACCCTCTAACATTTAACCCTGAGTACTGTAGCTAATACTAACCCTCTAACCTTTAACCCTAAGTACTGTAGCTAATACTAACGCTCTAACCTTTAACCCTGAGTACTGTAGCTAATACTAACCCTCTAACCTTTAACCCTGAGTACTGTAGCTAATACTAACCCTCTAACCTTTAACCCTGAGTACTGTAGCTAATACTAACCCTCTAACCTTTAACCCTGAGTACTGTAGCTAATACTAACCCTCTAACCTTTAACCCTGAGTACTGTAGCTAATACTAACCCTCTAACCGTTAACCCTAAGTACTGTAGCTAATACTAACCCTCTAACCTTTAACCCTGAGTACTGTAGCTAATACTAACCCTCTAACCTTTAACCTTTAACCCTAAGTAATGTAGCTAATACTAACCTTCTAACCTTTAACCCTAAGTACTGTAGCTAATACTAACCCTCTAACCCTCTAACCCTCTAACCTTTAACCCTGAGTACTGTAGCTAATACTAACCCTCTAACCTTTAACCCTGAGTACTGTAGCTAGTACTAACCCTCTAACCCTCTAACCTTTAACCCTAAGTACTGTAGCTAGTACTAACCCTCTAACCTTTAACCCTGAGTACTGTAGCTAATACTAACCCTCTAACCCTCTAACCTTTAACCCTGAGTACTGTAGCTAATACTAACCCCCTAACCTTTAACCCTGAGTACTGTAGCTAGTACTATCCCTCTAACCTTTAACCCTAAGTACTGTAGCTAATACTAACCCTCTAACCTTTAACCCTGAGTACTGTAGCTAATACTAACCCTCTAACCGTTAACCCTGAGTACTGTAGCTAATACTAACCCTCTAACCTTTAACCCTGAGTACTGTAGCTAGTACTAATCCTTTAACCCTCTAACCTTTAACCCTAAGTACTGTAGCTAGTACTAACCCTCTAACCTTTAACCCTGAGTACTGTAGCTAATACTAACCCTCTAACCCTCTAACCTTTAACCCTGAGTACTGTAGCTAATACTAACCCCCTAACCTTTAACCCTGAGTACTGTAGCTAGTACTAACCCTCTAACCTTTAACCCTGAGTACTGTAGCTAGTACTATCCCTCTAACCTTTAACCCTAAGTACTGTAGCTAGTACTATCCCTCTAACCTTTAACCCTGAGTACTGTAGCTAGTACTAACCCTCTAACCTTTAACCCTGAGTACTGTAGCTAGTACTAACCCTCTAACCTTTAACCCTGAGTACTGTAGCTAGTACTAACCCTCTAACCTTTAACCATGAGTACTGTAGCTAGTACTAACCCTCTAACCTTTAACCCTAAGTACTGTAGCTAATACTAACCCTCTAACCTTTAACCCTGAGTACTGTAGCTAATACTAACCCTCTAACCTTTAACCCTAAGTAATGTAGCTAATACTAACCCTCTAATCCTCTAACCTTTAACCCTGAGTACTGTAGCTAGTACTAACCCTCTAACCTTTAACCCTAAGTACTGTAGCTAATACTACCCCTCTGACCTTTAACCCTAAGTACTGTAGCTGGTACTAACCCCCTAACCTTTAACCCTAAGTACTGTAGCTAATACTAACCCTCTAACCTTTAACCCTAAGTAATGTAGCTAATACTAACCCTCTAATCCTCTAACCTTTAACCCTAAGTACTGTAGCTAATACTAACCCTCTAACCCTCTAACCTTTAACCCTGAGTACTGTAGCTAATACTAACCCCCTAACCTTTAACCCTGAGTACTGTAGCTAGTACTATCCCTCTAACCTTTAACCCTAAGTACTGTAGCTAATACTAACCCTCTAACCTTTAACCCTGAGTACTGTAGCTAATACTAACCCTCTAACCGTTAACCCTGAGTACTGTAGCTAATACTAACCCTCTAACCTTTAACCCTGAGTACTGTAGCTAGTACTAATCCTTTAACCCTCTAACCTTTAACCCTAAGTACTGTAGCTAGTACTAACCCTCTAACCTTTAACCCTGAGTACTGTAGCTAATACTAACCCTCTAACCCTCTAACCTTTAACCCTGAGTACTGTAGCTAATACTAACCCCCTAACCTTTAACCCTGAGTACTGTAGCTAGTACTAACCCTCTAACCTTTAACCCTGAGTACTGTAGCTAGTACTATCCCTCTAACCTTTAACCCTAAGTACTGTAGCTAGTACTATCCCTCTAACCTTTAACCCTGAGTACTGTAGCTAGTACTAACCCTCTAACCTTTAACCCTGAGTACTGTAGCTAGTACTAACCCTCTAACCTTTAACCCTGAGTACTGTAGCTAGTACTAACCCTCTAACCTTTAACCATGAGTACTGTAGCTAGTACTAACCCTCTAACCTTTAACCCTAAGTACTGTAGCTAATACTAACCCTCTAACCTTTAACCCTGAGTACTGTAGCTAATACTAACCCTCTAACCTTTAACCCTAAGTAATGTAGCTAATACTAACCCTCTAATCCTCTAACCTTTAACCCTGAGTACTGTAGCTAGTACTAACCCTCTAACCTTTAACCCTAAGTACTGTAGCTAATACTACCCCTCTGACCTTTAACCCTAAGTACTGTAGCTGGTACTAACCCCCTAACCTTTAACCCTAAGTACTGTAGCTAATACTAACCCTCTAACCTTTAACCCTAAGTAATGTAGCTAATACTAACCCTCTAATCCTCTAACCTTTAACCCTAAGTACTGTAGCTAATACTAACCCTCTAATCCTCTAACCTTTAACCCTAAGTACTGTAGCTAAAACTAACCCTCTAACCTTTAACCCTAAGTAATGTAGCTAATACTAACCCTCTGACCTTCTACCCTAAGTACTGTAGCTGGTACTAACCCTCTAACCCTCTAACCTTTAACCCTAAGTACTGTAGCTGGTACCAACCCCCTAACCTTTAACCCTGAGTAATATAGCTAGTACTAACCCTCTAACCTTTAACCCTAAGTACTGTAGCTAATACTAACCCTCTAACATTTAACCCTGAGTACTGTAGCTAATACTAACCCTCTGACCTTTAACCCTAACTACTGTAGCTAGTACTAACCCCCTAACCTTTAACCCTAAGTACTGTAGCTAGTACTAACCCTCTAACCCTCTAACATTTAACCCTGAGTACTGTAGCTAATACTAACCCTCTAACCTTTAACCCTGAGTACTGTAGCTAATACTAACCCTCTAACCTTTAACCCTGAGTACTGTAGCTAATACTAACCCTCTGACCTTTAACCCTGAGTACTGTAACTAATACTAACCCTCTAACCTTTAACCCTGAGTACTGTAGCTAATACTAACCCTCTAACCCTCTAACCTTTAACCTTTAACCCTAAGTACTGTAGCTAATACCAACCCTATAACCTTTAACCCTGAGTATCGTAGCCAATACTAACCCTGAGTATAGTAGCTAGTACTAACCCTGGGTACCGTATATGGGGTTGCAGCAGTTGTAGTAGTAGTTATATGGGGTAGTAGTAGTATTAGTAGTAGTTATATGGGGTAGTAGTAGTATTAGTAGTAGTTATATGGGGTAGTAGTAGTAGTTATATGGGGTTGTAGTAGTAGTTATATGGGGTAGTAGTTATATGGGGTTGTAGTAGTAGTAGTTATATGGGGTAGTAGTAGTAGTAGTTATATGGGGTAGTAGTAGTAGTAGTTATATGGGGTTGTAGTAGTAGTAGTTATTTGGGGTAGTAGTAGTAGTAGTAGTTATATGGGGTTGTAGTAGTAGTAGTAGTAGTAGTTATATGGGGTAGTAGTAGTGGTAGTTATATGGGGTAGTAGTAGTAGTTATATGGGTTAGTAGTAGTAGTAGTAGTTATATGGGGTAGTAGTAGTAGTAGTTATATGGGGTAGTAGTTGTAGTTATATGGGGTAGTAGTAGTAGTAGTAGTAGTAGTAGTTATATGGGGTTGTAGTAGTACTAGTAGTAGTTATATGGGGTTGTAGTAGTAGAAGTTATATGGGGTAGTAGTAGTAGAAGTTATATGGGGTAGTAGTAGTAGTTATATGGGGTAGTAGTAGTAGTAGTAGTAGTAGTAGTAGTAGTAGTAGTTATATGGGGTAGAAATAGTAGTAGTAGTAGTAGTAGTTATATGGGGTAGTAGTAGTAGTTATATTGGGGTATTAGTAGTAGTTATATGGGGTAGTAGTAGTAGTAGTTATATGGGGTAGTAGTAGTAGTAGTTATATGGGGTAGTAGTAGTAGTTATATTGGGGTATTAGTAGTAGTTATATGGGGTAGTAGTAGTAGTAGTTATATGGGGTAATAGTAGTAGTAGTAGTAGTTATATGGGGTTGTAGTAGTAGTTATATGGGGTAGTAATAGTCGTAGTAGTAGTAGTAGTTATATGGGGTAGTAGTAGTAGTAGTTATATGGGGTAGTAGTTGTAGTTATATGGGGTAGTAGTAGTAGTAGTAGTAGTAGTAGTTATATGGGGTTGTAATAGTAGTAGTAGTAGTAGTTATATGGGGTTGTAGTAGTAGTTATATGGGGTAGTAATAGTAGTAGTAGTAGTAGTAGTAGTAGTAGTTATATGGGGTTGTAGTAGTAGTTATATGGGGTAGTAGTAGTAGTAGTAGTAGTAGTAGTTATATGGGGTAGTAGTAGTAGTAGTAGTTATATGGGGTAGTAATAGTCGTAGTAGTAGTTATATGGGGTAGTAATAGTCGTAGTTGTAGTTATATGGGGTAGTAATAGTCGTAGTAGTAGTAGTAGTTATATGGGGTTGTAGTAGTAGTTTTATGGGGTTGTAGTAGTAGTTATATGGGGTAGTAGTAGTAGTTATATTGGGGTATTAGTAGTAGTTATATGGGGTAGTAGTAGTAGTAGTTATATGGGGTAGTAGTAGTAGTAGTTATATGGGGTAGTAGTAGTAGTTATATTGGGGTATTAATAGTAGTTATATGGGGTAGTAGTAGTAGTAGTTATATGGGGTAATAGTAGTAGTAGTAGTAGTTATATGGGGTTGTAGTAGTAGTTATATGGGGTAGTAATAGTCGTAGTAGTAGTAGTAGTTATATGGGGTAGTAGTAGTAGTAGTTATATGGGGTAGTAGTTGTAGTTATATGGGGTAGTAGTAGTAGTAGTAGTAGTAGTAGTTATATGGGGTTGTAATAGTAGTAGTAGTAGTAGTTATATGGGGTTGTAGTAGTAGTTATATGGGGTAGTAATAGTAGTAGTAGTAGTAGTAGTAGTAGTAGTTATATGGGGTTGTAGTAGTAGTTATATGGGGTAGTAGTAGTAGTAGTAGTAGTAGTAGTTATATGGGGTAGTAGTAGTAGTAGTAGTTATATGGGGTAGTAATAGTCGTAGTAGTAGTTATATGGGGTAGTAATAGTCGTAGTTGTAGTTATATGGGGTAGTAATAGTCGTAGTAGTAGTAGTAGTTATATGGGGTTGTAGTAGTAGTTTTATGGGGTTGTAGTAGTAGTTATATGGGGTAGTAGTAGTAGTTTTATGGGGTTGTAGTAGTAGTTATATGGGGTAGTAATAGTCGTAGTAGTAGTTATATGGGGTAGTAATAGTAGTAGTAGTAGTAGTAGTTATATGGGGTTGTAGTATTAGTTATATGGGGTAGTAGTAGTAGCAGTAGTAGTTATATGGGGTAGTAATAGTCGTAGTAGTAGTAGTAGTTTTATGGGGTAGTAGTAGTAGCAGTAGTAGTAGTAGTAGTAGTAGTAGTTATATGGGGTTGTAGTATTAGTTATATGGGGTTGTAGTAGTAGCAGTGAATATTCACACCCCTGAGTCAATGCATGTTAGAATCATCTTTGGCAACGATTCCAGGTGTGTCTTTCTGGGTAAGAGCTTTGCACACCTGGATGGTACAATATTTGCACATTATCATTTAAAACATTTTAAAAGGATTTAAGTCAAAGCTGTTACTCGGCCATTCGGGAACGTTCAATGTGGTCTCGGTAAGCAACTCCAGTGTATATTTGGCCTTGTGTTTTAGGTTGTTGATCAGCTGAAAGGTGAATTTGTGTCCCTGTGTCTGTTGGGAAGGTTTTCCTTCAGGATTTTGCCTGTGCTTAGCTCTATATTGTTTATTTTTTATCCTAAAACACTCTGTAGTCCTTGCCGATAACAAGCATACCCATAACATGATGCAGCCACCACTATGCTTAAACATATGAAGAGTGGTGCTCAGTAATGTATTGTGTTGGATTTGCCCCAAACATAACGCTTTGTATTCAGGACATAAAGTTAATTTCTTTGCCAAATTCTTTGCAGTTTTAATTTAGTACCTTTTTGAAAACAGGAGGCTTGTTTTGGAATATTTTTTATTCTGTACTGGTTTCCTTCTTTTCACTCAATTAGGTGAGTATTGTGGAGTAACTACAATGTTGTTGATCCATTGTCAGCTATCCTGCTATCACAGCCATTAAACTCCGTAACTATTTTAAAGTCACCATTGGCCTCATGGTGAAATCCCTGAGCAGTTTCCTTCCTCTCCGGTAACTGAGTTAGGAAGGACGCCTGTATCTTTGTAGTGACTGGGTGTATTGATACACCATCCGAAGTGTAATTAATGACTTCACCATGCTCAAAGGGATATTCAAGTCTGCTTCTTTTATATTTACCCATCTACCAATCACCTTCTTTGTGAGGCGTTGGAAAACTTCCCTGGTCTTTGTGGTTGAATCTGTGTTTGGACCGCACAGATAATTGTATGTGGTGAGGTACAGAGATTCAAAATAATCATGTTAAACACTATTATTGCACACAGAGTGAGTCCATGCAACTTAATATGTGACTTGTTAAAGCAAACATTTACTCCTGAACTTATTTAGGACATGACAAAGAGGGTTGAATACTTATTGAGTCTAGACATTCCAGCTTTTCATGTTTTAATGAATTTGTAAACATTTCTAAAAACACAATTCCACTTTGACATTATGGGGTGTTGTGGGTAGACCATAAAACCATAATTCACTATGACATTATGGGGTGTTGTGGGTAGACCATAAAACCATAATTCACTATGACATTATGGGGTGTTGTGGGTAGACCATAAAACCATAATTCACTATGACATTATGGGGTGTTGTGGGTAGACCATAAAACCATAATTCACTATGACATTATGGGGTGTTGTGGGTAGGCCATAAAACCATAATTCACTATGACATTATGGGGTGTTGTGGGTAGACCATAAAACCATAATTCACTATGACATTATGGGGTGTTGTGGGTAGACCGTAAAACCATAATTCACTATGACATTATGGGGTGTTGTGGGTAGACCATAAAACCATAATTCACTATGACATTATGGGGTGTTGTGGGTAGACCATAAAACCATCATTCACTATGACATTATGGGGTGTTGTGGGTAGGCCATAAAACCATAATTCACTATGACATTATGGGGTGTTGTGGGTAGACCATAAAACCATAATTCACTATGACATTATGGGGTGTTGTGGGTAGACCATAAAACCATCATTCACTATGACATTATGGGGTGTTGTGGGTAGACCATAAAACCATCATTCACTATGACATTATGGGGTGTTGTGGGTAGACCGTAAAACCATAATTCACTATGACATTATGGGGTGTTGTGGGTAGACCATAAAACCATAATTCACTATGACATTATGGGGTGTTGTGGGTAGACCATAAAACCATAATTCACTATGACATTATGGGGTGTTGTGGGTAGACCATAAAACCATAATTCACTATGACATTATGGGGTGTTGTGGGTAGACCATAAAACCATCATTCACTATGACATTATGGGGTGTTGTGGGTAGACCATAAAACCATAATTCACTATGACATTATGGGGTGTTGTGGGTAGACCGTAAAACCATAATTCCACTTTGACATTATGGGGTGTTGTGGGTAGACCATAAAACCATGATTCACTATGACATTATGGGGTGTTGTGGGTAGGCCATAAAACCATAATTCACTATGACATTATGGGGTGTTGTGGGTAGACCGTAAAACCATAATTCACTATGACATTATGGGGTGTTGTGGGTAGACCATAAAACCATAATTCACTATGACATTATGGGGTGTTGTGGGTAGACCATAAAACCATAATTCACTATGACATTATGGGGTGTTGTGGGTAGACCGTAAAACCATAATTCACTATGACATCATATGGGGTGTTGTGGGTAGGCCGGTGACACAACATCTACATTGAATCCATTTTAAATTCAGCCTGTAACAACAAGAAACAGAGGAAAGGGGGTGTGAATCCATTCTGAAGGTACTGCATCTTCTTCCATATAAGGAGTCTTCGGCTGAGAAGAGAACAGACCTCATAGGTTCTGACTGACTGACTGCGTGAGAAATGCAGCGAGGAGAGAGAAAGAGAGAGAGATTTTATTTTCCCCTCTTTTTGCACATCGTTAGAACACTGTATCTTCTTCCATATAAGGAGTCTTCGGCTGAGAAGAGAACAGACCTCATAGGTTCTGACTGACTGACTGTGTGAGAAATGCAGCGAGGAGAGAGAAAGAGAGAGAGATTTTATTTTCCTCTCTTTTTGCACATCGTTAGAACACTGTACATAAACTTAATATCACATTTTTGAAATGTGTCTATTCCTTTTGGAACTTTTGTGAGTGTAATGTTTATTCTTCATTTTTTAAAATTGTTTATTTCACTTTTGTTTATTATCTATTTCACTTGCTTTGGCAACGTCAACATAAAAACATTTTTTTAAAGTAAAAGGGGCATGAATACTTGTAGTTAAACATTATCTTTGTTTCAACTATCTGACCACTGAATGTAGTTAAACATTATCTTTGTTTCAACTATCTGACCACTGAATGTAGTTAAACATTATCTTTGTTTCAACTATCTGACCACTGAATGTAGTTAAACATGATCTTTGTTTCAACTATCTGATCACTGAATGTAGTTAAACATTATCTTTGTTTCAGCTATCTGACCACTGAATATAGTTCAACATGATCTTTGTTTCAACTATCTGACCACTGAATGTAGTTCAACATGATCTTTGTTTCAACTATCTGACCACTGAATGTAGTTCAACATGATCTTTGTTTCAACTATCTGACCACTGAATGTAGTTCAACAGGATCTTTGTTTCAACTATCTGACCACTGAATGTAGTTAAACATGATCTTTGTTTCAACTATCTGACCACTGAATGTAGTTCAACATGATCTTTGTTTCAACTATCTGACCACTGAATGTAGTTCAACATGATCTTTGTTTCAACTATCTGACCACTGAATGTAGTTCAACATGATCTTTGTTTCAACTATCTGACCACTGAATGTAGTTCAACATGATCTTTGTTTCAACTATCTGACCACTGAATGTAGTTCAACATGATCTTTGTTTCAACTATCTGACCACTGAATGTAGTTAAACATTAGCTTTGTTTCAACTATCTGACCACTGAATGTAGTTAAACATTATCTTTGTTTCAACTATCTGACCATAGCTGTCTTTGTTTGTGTGTAGTCTCCTCTCTCTGGGGACGCCCAGCGGCTGGCGTTAGTGTGTGTGTGTAATGTGTATAATGTGTGTGTGTGTAATGTGTTTGTGTGTAATGTGTGTGTGTGTAATGTGTGTGTGTGTAGTTGCTCCTCTCTCTGGGGATGCCCAGCGGCTGGCGATAGCGTTCCGTGGAGCCGCGGAGCAGCTGATTGGCTCGGAGGTGAAACTGGGCGTAGTCGACGTCTCCAAGGAAACCGAACTGACCAAGGAACTGAACGCAACGACTCCACCCCCTCTACGGCTCTACCTATCAGGAGACAGACACAACCCTGTACCCTGCCCAGGTACACACACACACACACACACACACACACACACACACACACACACACACACACACACACACACACACACACACACACACACACACACACACACACACACACACACACACACACACATACACACACAAATTACACACACACACACACACACACACACACACACACACACACACACACACACACACACACACACACACACACACACACACACACACACATACACACACAAATTACACACACACACTCTCTCTTTCTCCTCTGTCTGTTAGTTTTCCAGAGTTCGGCCTCCATCGTAACGTGGCTGAAGAGGAGGGCGGGGCCTAGTGCTGACATCATCACTGACCTGAACCAATCAGATCTCTTCGTTGCCTCGGAGGAGCTGGTTGTTCTCGGACTGTTTAAGGTGACATTCCCTTCCTGTTGGGTCTGTAGTACTTCCTGTTCTGTACCTGTACCTTAGTTTAACTCTAACCCTAACCTTCGATTTAGTTTAACCCTAACCTTCGATTTAGTTGAATCCTAACCCTAACCTTCGGTTTAGTTTAACCCTAACCCTAACCTTCGGTTTAGTTTAACCCTAACCTTCGGTTTAGTTTAACCCTAACTCTAACCTTCGGTTTAGTTTAACCCTAACCTTCGGTTTAGTTTAACCCTAACCCTCGATTTAGTTTAATCCTAACCTTCGGTTCAGTTTAACCCTAACCCTAACCTTCGATTGATTTTATCCCTAAACTTCGGTTTAGTTTAACCCTAACCTTTGATTTAGTTGAATCCTAACCCTAACCTTCGGTTCAGTTTAACCCTAACTCTAACCTTCGGTTTAGTTTAACCCTAACCTTTGGTTTAGTTTAACCCTAACCCTAACCTTCGGTTCAGTTTAACCCTAACCTTTGATTTAGTTGAATCCTAACCCTATACTTCAGTTTAGTTTAACCCTAAACCAAACCTTCGGTTTAGTTTAACCCTAACCATAACCTTCGGTTTAGTTTTAACCCTAACCTTCGGTTTAGTTTAACCCTATCCCTAACCTTCGGTTTAGTTTTAACCCTAACCTTCGGTTTAGTTTAACCCTAACCCTAACCTTCGGTTTAGTTTAACCCTAAACCAAACCTTCGGTTTAGTTTAACCCTAACCCTAACCTTCGGTTTAGTTTTAACCCTAACCTTCGGTTCAGTTTATCCCTATCCCTAACCTTCGGTTTAGTTTTAACCCTAACCTTCGGTTTAGTTTAACCCTATCCCTATACTTCAGTTTAGTTTAACCCTAAACCAAACCTTCGGTTTAGTTTAACCCTAACCCTAACCTTCGGTTTAGTTTTAACCCTAACCTTCGGTTCAGTTTATCCCTATCCCTAACCTTCGGTTTAGTTTTAACCCTAACCTTCGGTTTAGTTTAACCCTATCCCTATACTTCAGTTTAGTTTAACCCTAAACCAAACCTTCGGTTTAGTTTAACCCTAACCCTAACCTTCGGTTTAGTTTAATCCTAACCCTAACCTTCGGTTTAGTTTAACCCTAACCTTCGGTTTAGTTTAATCCTAACCCTAACCTTCGGTTTAGTTTAACCCTAACCCTAACCTTCGGTTTAGTTTAACCCTAAACCTAACCTTCGGTTAAGTTTAACCCTAACCTTCGGTTTAGTTTAATCCTAACCCTAACCTTTGGTTTAGTTGAACGCTAACCCTAACCTTCGGTTAAGTTTAACCCTAACCCTAATCTTCGGTATAGTTTAACCCTAACCCTAACCTTCGGTTAAGTTTAACCCTAACCCTAACCTTCGGTTTAGTTTAACTCAAACCCTAACCTTCGGTTCAGTTTAACCCTTACCCTAACCTTCGGTTTAGTTTAACCCAAACCCTAACCTCTGGTTTAGTTTAACCCTAACCTTCGGTTTAGTTTAACCCTAACCCTAACCTTTGGTTTAGTTTAACCCTAACCTTCGGTTTAGTTTAACCCTTACCCTAACCTTTGGTTTAGTTTAACCCTAACTTTCGGTTTAGTTTAACCCTAACCCTAACCTTTGGTTTAGTTTAACCATAACCTTCTGTTTAGTTTAACCCTAATCTTCGGTTTAGTTTAACCTTAACCCTAACCTTCGGTTTAGTTTAACCCTAACCCTAACCTTTGGTTTAGTTTAACCCTAACCTTCGGTTTAGTTTAACCCTATCCCTAACCTTTGGTTTAGTTTAACCCTAACCTTCGGTTTAGTTTAACCCTAACCCTAACCTTTGGTTTAGTTTAACCCTAACCCTAACCTTTGGTTTAGTTTAACCCTAACCCTAACCTTTGGTTCAGTTTAACCCTATCCCTAACCTTTGGTTTAGTTTAACCCTAACCTTCGGTTTAGTTTAACCCTAACCCTAACCTTTGGTTTAGTTTAACCCTAACCCTAACCTTTGGTTCAGTTTAACCCTATCCCTAACCTTCGGTTTAGTTTAACCCTCACCTTCGGTATAGTTTAACCCTAACCTTCGGTTTAGTTTAACCCTATCCCTAACCTTCGGTTTAGTTTAACCCTAACCTTCGGTTTAGTTGAACCCTAACCTTCGGTTTAGTTTAACCTTAACCCTAACCTTCGGTTTAGTTTAACCCTAACCTTCGGTTTAGTTTAACCCTCACCTTCGGTTTAGTTTAACCCTAACCTTCGGTTTAGTTTAACCCTAACCTTCGGTTTAGTTTAACCCTACCTCCGGTTTAGTTTAACCCTAACCTTCGGTTTAGTTTAACCCTACCTCCGGTTTAGTTTAACCCCAACTCTAACCTTCGGTTTAGTTTAACCCTAACCCTAACCTTCGGTTTAGTTTAACCCTATCCCTAACCTTCGGTTTAGTTTAACCCTAACCTTCGGTTTAGTTGAACCCTAACCTTCGGTTTAGTTTAACCTTAACCCTAACCTTCGGTTTAGTTTAACCCTAACCCTAACCTTCGGTTTAGTTTAACCCTCACCTTCGGTTTAGTTTAACCCTAACCTTCGGTTTAGTTTAACCCTCACCTTCGGTTTAGTTTAACCCTAACCTTCGGTTTAGTTTAACCCTATCCCTAACCTTCGGTTTAGTTTAACCCTAACCTTCGGTTTAGTTGAACCCTAACCTTCGGTTTAGTTTAACCTTAACCCTAACCTTCGGTTTAGTTTAACCCTAACCTTCGGTTTAGTTTAACCCTAACCTTCGGTTTAGTTTAACCCTACCTCCGGTTTAGTTTAACCCTAACCTCCGGTTTAGTTTAACCCCAACTCTAACCTTCGGTTTAATTTAACCTTAACCCTAACCTACGGTTTAGTTTAACCCTAACCCTCACCTTCGGTTTAGTTTAACCCTCACCTTCGGTTTAGTTTAACCCTCACCTTCGGTTTAGTTTAACCCTAACCTTCGGTTTAGTTTAACCCTAACCTTTGGTTCAGTTGAACCCTAACCTTCGATTTAGTTGAATCCTAACCCTAACCTTCGGTTTAGTTTAACCCTAACCTTCGGTTTAGTTTAACCCTAACCTCCGGTTTAGTTTAACCCTTACTCTAACCTACGGTTCAGTTTAACCCTAACCCTCACCTTCGGTTTAGTTTAACCCTAACCTCCGGTTTAGTTTAACCCTAACCTCCGGTTTAGTTTAACCCTTACTCTAACCTACGGTTCAGTTTAACCCTTACTCTAACCTTCGGTTTAGTTTAACCCTAACCCTCACCTTCGGTTTAGTTTAACCCTCACCTTCGGTTTAGTTTAACCCTAACCTTTGGTTCAGTTGAACCCTAACCTTCGATTTAGTTGAATCCTAACCCTAACCTTCGGTTTAGTTTAACCCTAACCTTCGGTTTAGTTTAACCCTAACCCTAACCTTCGGTTTAGTTTTAACCCTATCCTTTGGTTTAGTTTAACCCTAACCTTTGGTTTAGTTTAACCCTAACCTTCGGTTTAGTTTAACCCTAACCCTCACCTTCGGTTTAGTTTAACCCTAACCTTCGGTTTAGTTTAACCCTAACCCTCACCTTTGGTTTAGTTTAACCCTAACCTTTGGTTTAGTTTAACCCTTACTCTAACCTTCGGTTTAGTTTAACCCTAACCCTAACCTTCGGTTTAGTTTAACCCTAACCTTCGGTTTAGTTTAACCCTAACCTTTGGTTCAGTTGAACCCTAACCTTCGATTTAGTTGAATCCTAACCCTAACCTTCGGTTTAGTTTAACCCTAACCTTCGGTTTAGTTTAACCCTAACCCTAACCTTCGGTTTAGTTTTAACCCTAACCCTAACCTTCGGTTTAGTTTAACCCTAACCTTTGGTTCAGTTGAACCCTAACCTTCGATTTAGTTGAATCCTAACCCTAACCTTTGGTTTAGTTTAACCCTAACCTTTGGTTTAGTTTAACCCTAACCTTCGGTTTAGTTTAACCCTAACCCTCACCTTCGGTTTAGTTTAACCCTAACCTTCTGTTTAGTTTAACCCTAATCCAAACCTTCGGTTTAGTTTAACCCTAACCCTAACCTTCGGTTTAGTTTAACCCTTACCCTAACCTTCGGTTTAGTTTAATCCTAACCCTAACCTTCGGTTTAGTTTAACCCTAACCTTCGGTTTAGTTTAATCCTAACCCTAACCTTCGGTTTAGTTTAACCCTAACCCTCACCTTCGGTTTAGTTTAACCCTAACCTTTGGTTCAGTTGAACCCTAACCTTCGATTTAGTTGAATCCTAACCCTAACCTTCGGTTTAGTTTAACCCTAACCTTCGGTTTAGTTTAACCCTAACCCTAACCTTCGGTTTAGTTTAACCCTAACCCTCACCTTCGGTTTAGTTTAACCCTAACCTTCTGTTTAGTTTAACCCTAATCCAAACCTTCGGTTTAGTTTAACCCTAACCCTAACCTTCGGTTTAGTTTAACCCTTACCCTAACCTTCGGTTTAGTTTAATCCTAACCCTCACCTTCAGTTTAGTTTAACCCTAACCCTAACCTTCGGTTTAGTTTAACCCTATCCCTATACTTCAGTTTAGTTGATCCCTTACCCAAACCTTCGGTTTAGTTGAACCCTAACCTTCGGTTAAGTTTAACCCTAACCTTTGGTTCAGTTGAACCCTAACCTTCGATTTAGTTGAATCCTAACCCTAACCTTCGGTTTAGTTTAACCCTAACCTTCGGTTTAGTTTAACCCTAACCCTAACCTTCGGTTTAGTTTTAACCCTATCCTTTGGTTTAGTTTAACCCTAACCTTCGGTTTAGTTTAACCCTTACCCTAACCTTTGGTTTAGTTTAACCCTAACTTTCGGTTTAGTTTAACCCTAACCCTAACCTTTGGTTTAGTTTAACCATAACCTTCTGTTTAGTTTAACCCTAATCTTCGGTTTAGTTTAACCTTAACCCTAACCTTCGGTTTAGTTTAACCCTAACCCTAACCTTTGGTTTAGTTTAACCCTAACCTTCGGTTTAGTTTAACCCTATCCCTAACCTTTGGTTTAGTTTAACCCTAACCTTCGGTTTAGTTTAACCCTAACCCTAACCTTTGGTTTAGTTTAACCCTAACCCTAACCTTTGGTTTAGTTTAACCCTAACCCTAACCTTTGGTTCAGTTTAACCCTATCCCTAACCTTTGGTTTAGTTTAACCCTAACCTTCGGTTTAGTTTAACCCTAACCCTAACCTTTGGTTTAGTTTAACCCTAACCCTAACCTTTGGTTCAGTTTAACCCTATCCCTAACCTTCGGTTTAATTTAACCCTCACCTTCGGTATAGTTTAACCCTAACCTTCGGTTTAGTTTAACCCTATCCCTAACCTTCGGTTTAGTTTAACCCTAACCTTCGGTTTAGTTGAACCCTAACCTTCGGTTTAGTTTAACCTTAACCCTAACCTTCGGTTTAGTTTAACCCTAACCTTCGGTTTAGTTTAACCCTCACCTTCGGTTTAGTTTAACCCTAACCTTCGGTTTAGTTTAACCCTAACCCTAACCTTCGGTTTAGTTTAACCCTAACCTTCGGTTTAGTTTAACCCTACCTCCGGTTTAGTTTAACCCTAACCTTCGGTTTAGTTTAACCCTACCTCCGGTTTAGTTTAACCCCAACTCTAACCTTCGGTTTAGTTTAACCCTAACCCTAACCTTCGGTTTAGTTTAACCCTATCCCTAACCTTCGGTTTAGTTTAACCCTAACCTTCGGTTTAGTTGAACCCTAACCTTCGGTTTAGTTTAACCTTAACCCTAACCTTCGGTTTAGTTTAACCCTAACCCTAACCTTCGGTTTAGTTTAACCCTCACCTTCGGTTTAGTTTAACCCTAACCTTCGGTTTAGTTTAACCCTATCCCTAACCTTCGGTTTAGTTTAACCCTAACCTTCGGTTTAGTTGAACCCTAACCTTCGGTTTAGTTTAACCTTAACCCTAACCTTCGGTTTAGTTTAACCCTAACCTTCGGTTTAGTTTAACCCTAACCTTCGGTTTAGTTTAACCCTACCTCCGGTTTAGTTTAACCCTAACCTCCGGTTTAGTTTAACCCCAACTCTAACCTTCGGTTTAATTTAACCTTAACCCTAACCTACGGTTTAGTTTAACCCTAACCCTCACCTTCGGTTTAGTTTAACCCTCACCTTCGGTTTAGTTTAACCCTAACCTTCGGTTTAGTTTAACCCTAACCTTTGGTTCAGTTGAACCCTAACCTTCGATTTAGTTGAATCCTAACCCTAACCTTCGGTTTAGTTTAACCCTAACCTTCGGTTTAGTTTAACCCTAACCTCCGGTTTAGTTTAACCCTTACCCTAACCTACGGTTCAGTTTAACCCTAACCCTCACCTTCGGTTTAGTTTAACCCTAACCTCCGGTTTAGTTTAACCCTAACCTCCGGTTTAGTTTAACCCTTACTCTAACCTACGGTTCAGTTTAACCCTTACTCTAACCTTCGGTTTAGTTTAACCCTAACCCTCACCTTCGGTTTAGTTTAACCCTCACCTTCGGTTTAGTTTAACCCTAACCTTTGGTTCAGTTGAACCCTAACCTTCGATTTAGTTGAATCCTAACCCTAACCTTCGGTTTAGTTTAACCCTAACCTTCGGTTTAGTTTAACCCTAACCCTAACCTTCGGTTTAGTTTTAACCCTATCCTTTGGTTTAGTTTAACCCTAACCTTTGGTTTAGTTTAACCCTAACCTTCGGTTTAGTTTAACCCTAACCCTCACCTTCGGTTTAGTTTAACCCTAACCTTCGGTTTAGTTTAACCCTAACCCTCACCTTTGGTTTAGTTTAACCCTAACCTTTGGTTTAGTTTAACCCTTACTCTAACCTTCGGTTTAGTTTAACCCTAACCCTAACCTTCGGTTTAGTTTAACCCTAACCTTCGGTTTAGTTTAACCCTAACCTTTGGTTCAGTTGAACCCTAACCTTCGATTTAGTTGAATCCTAACCCTAACCTTCGGTTTAGTTTAACCCTAACCTTCGGTTTAGTTTAACCCTAACCCTAACCTTCGGTTTAGTTTTAACCCTAACCCTAACCTTCGGTTTAGTTTAACCCTAACCTTTGGTTCAGTTGAACCCTAACCTTCGATTTAGTTGAATCCTAACCCTAACCTTTGGTTTAGTTTAACCCTAACCTTTGGTTTAGTTTAACCCTAACCTTCGGTTTAGTTTAACCCTAACCCTCACCTTCGGTTTAGTTTAACCCTAACCTTCTGTTTAGTTTAACCCTAATCCAAACCTTCGGTTTAGTTTAACCCTAACCCTAACCTTCGGTTTAGTTTAACCCTTACCCTAACCTTCGGTTTAGTTTAATCCTAACCCTAACCTTCGGTTTAGTTTAACCCTAACCTTCGGTTTAGTTTAATCCTAACCCTAACCTTCGGTTTAGTTTAACCCTAACCCTCACCTTCGGTTTAGTTTAACCCTAACCTTTGGTTCAGTTGAACCCTAACCTTCGATTTAGTTGAATCCTAACCCTAACCTTCGGTTTAGTTTAACCCTAACCTTCGGTTTAGTTTAACCCTAACCCTAACCTTCGGTTTAGTTTAACCCTAACCCTCACCTTCGGTTTAGTTTAACCCTAACCTTCTGTTTAGTTTAACCCTAATCCAAACCTTCGGTTTAGTTTAACCCTAACCCTAACCTTCGGTTTAGTTTAACCCTTACCCTAACCTTCGGTTTAGTTTAATCCTAACCCTCACCTTCAGTTTAGTTTAACCCTAACCCTAACCTTCGGTTTAGTTTAACCCTATCCCTATACTTCAGTTTAGTTGATCCCTTACCCAAACCTTCGGTTTAGTTGAACCCTAACCTTCGGTTAAGTTTAACCCTAACCCTAACCCTGCCCGCCCGTCCAACATGTTATGGTCAGTCTAGCTGTATGGAGAAGAAGGTACTGCTCTGTTTCAGCTGTTATGGTCAGTCTAGCTGTATGGAGAAGGTACTGCTCTGTTTCAGCTGGTATGGTCAGTCTAGCTGTATGGAGAAGGTACTGCTCTGTTTCAGCTGTTATGGTCAGTCTAGCTGTATGGAGAAGAAGGTACTGCTCTGTTTCAGCTGGTATGGTCAGTCTAGCTGTATGGAGGAGAAGGTACTGCTCTGTTTCAGCTGTTCTGGTCAGTCTAGCTGTATGGAGAAGGTACTGCTCTGTTTCAGCTGTTATGGTCAGTCTAGCTGTATGGAGAAGGTACTGCTCTGTTTCAGCTGTTATGGTCAGTCTAGCTGTATGGAGGAGAAGGTACTGCTCTGTTTCAGCTGGTATGGTCAGTCTAGCTGTATGGAGAAGGTACTGCTCTGTTTCAGCTGGTATGGTCAGTCTAGCTGTATGGAGAAGGTACTGCTCTGTTTCAGCTGGTATGGTCAGTCTAGCTGTATGGAGAAGGTACTGCTCTGTTTCAGCTGTTATGGTCAGTCTAGCTGTATGGAGGAGAAGGTACTGCTCTGTTTCAGCTGTTATGGTCAGTCTAGCTGTATGGAGAAGGTACTGCTCTGTTTCAGCTGTTATGGTCAGTCTAGCTGTATGGAGAAGGTACTGCTCTGTTTCAGCTGGTATGGTCAGTCTAGCTGTATGGAGGAGAAGGTACTGCTCTGTTTCAGCTGGTATGGTCAGTCTAGCTGTATGGAGAAGGTACTGCTCTGTTTCAGCTGGTATGGTCAGTCTAGCTGTATGGAGAAGGTACTGCTCTGTTTCAGCTGGTATGGTCAGTCTAGCTGTATGGAGAAGGTACTGCTCTGTTTCAGCTGTTATGGTCAGTCTAACTGTATGGAGGAGAAGGTACTGCTCTGTTTCAGCTGTTATGGTCAGTCTAACTGTATACCCATGACCTATGACATGTTTGGATCCTTCTTGACTGTACTGTGATTTGTGGATTGAAAGAGCTGCAAAATCTGGACCCCTAGATATCAGCCGGGCTAGACAATCTGGACCCTTTCTTTATCAAATTATCTGCCGAAATTGTTGCAACCCCGATTACTAGCCTGTTCAACCTCTCTTTCGTGTCGTCTGAGATTCCCAAAGATTGGAAAGCAACAGCGGTCATCCCCCTCTTCTAAGGGGGAGATACTCTAGACCCAAACAGCTACAGACCTATATCCATCCTGCCCTGCCTTTTTACGGTCTTCTAAAGGGGGAGATACTCTAGACCCAAACTGCTACAGACCTATATCCATCCTACCCTGCCTTTCTAAGGTCTTCGAAAGGGGGAGATACTCTAGACCCAAACTGCTACAGACCTATATCCATCCTACCCTGCCTTTCTAAGGTCTTCGAAAGGGGGAGATACTCTAGACCCAAACTGCTACAGACCTATATCCATCCTACCCTGCCTTTCTAAGGTCTTCGAAAGGGGGAGATACTCTAGACCCAAACGGCTACAGACCTATATCCATCCTGCCCTGCCTTTCTAAGGTCTTCGAAAGCCAAGTCAACAAACAGATTACCGACCATTTTGAATCCCACCGTACCTTCTCCGCTATGCAATCTGGTTTCAGAGCTTGTCATGGGTGCACCTCAGCCACGCTCAAGGTCCTAAACGATATCATAACCGCCATCGATAAGAAACAATACTGTGCAGCCGTATTCATTGACCTGGCCAAGGCTTTCGACTCTGTCAATCACCACATCCTCATCGGCAGACTCGATAGCCTTGGTTTCTCAAATGATTGCCTCGCCTGGTTCACCAACTACTTCTCTGATAGAGTTCAGTGTGTCAAATCGGAGGGCCTGTTGTCCGGGCCTCTGGCAGTCTCTATGGGGGTGCCACAGGGTTCAATTCTTGGGCCGACTCTCTTCTCTGTATACATCAATGATGTCGCTCTTGCTGCTGGTGATTCTCTGATCCATCTCTATGCAGACGACATCATTCTGTATACATCTGGCCCTTCTTTGGACACTGTGTTTACAACCCTCCAGACGAGCTTCAATGCCATACAACACTCCTTCCGTGGCCTCCAACTGCTCTTATATGCTAGTTAAACTAAATGCATGCTCTTCAACCGATCGCTGCCTGCACCTGCCCGCCCGACTAGCATCACTACTCTGGACGGTTCTGACTTAGAATATGTGGACAACTACAAATAACTAGGTGTCTGGTTAGACTGTAAACTCTCCTTCCAGACTCACATTAAGCATCTCCAATCCAAAATTAAATCTAGAATTGGCTTCCTATTTCGCAACAAACATATCCTTGTAAAACTGACCATCCTACC